>NC_084618.1:64747989-65015489 GCF_033978795.1 Nerophis ophidion
GAAGCTAAATTGAAGAATTAAATTATAATGTATTTAATATTCTTTACAAAAAAAAAAAAAAAATACATGAACATTGATTTAAATTGTCAGGAAAGAAGAGGGAGAAATTTAAAAGGTAAAAAGGTATATGTGTTTAAAAATTCTAAACTCTTTTTTTAAAATTGCATTTTTCCTCTAAACTTGTCTTTCGGAAAGTTATAAGAAGCAAAGTAGAAGAAAAAAAAATAATTTATTTAAACGAGTGAAGACCAAGTCTTTAAAATATTTTCTTAGATTTTCAAATTCTATTTGAGTTTTGTCTCTCTTAGAATTAAAAATGTCGGGCAAAGCGAGACCAGCTTGCTAGTAAATAAATAACATTTTAAAAATAGAGGCAGCTCACTGGTAAGTGCTGCTATTTGAGCTATTTTTACAACAGGCCAGCGGGCGACTCATCTGGTCCTTACGGGCTACCTGGTGCCCGCGGGCACCGCGTTGGTGACCCCTGCAATAGACGATAACATTTCCAATTAGTGGTTTTGCACTTCTGATACGATACCAATAGTGGAGCCTTAAGTACTGGCCGATACTAATATAAATCTGACATAAAATACGATAGGAATCATACATACTTTAACTATTTTGTACAAACCCCATTTCCATATGATTTGGAAAATTGTGTTAGATGTAAATATAAACGGAATACAAGGATTTGCAAATCATTTTCAACCCATATTCAATTGAATGCACTACAAAGACAACATATTTGATGTTCACACTGATAAACTTTTTTTTTTTTTTGCAAATAATCATTAACTTTAGAATTTGATGCCAGCAACACGTGACAAAAAAGTTGGGAAAGGTGGCAATAAATACTGATAAAGTTGAGGAATGCTCATCAAACACTTATTTGGAACATCTCACAGGTGTTCGAACATTAAGTATCTTGTCTTTGCAGTCTATTCAATTGAAAATAGTTTGAAAAGGATTTCCAAATTATTGTATTCTGTTTTTATTTACAATTTACACACCGTGCCAACTTCACCGGTTTTGGGTATGTACTTATTGGAAGACATTAAAATGCTAACTGGCTGTCCAGATGCTGCAGGACTGCATGTATCAGTGCTTATATCGGATATTTTACATGCTAATACTGTCCGATACTTTTGCTGATATTGGACTGATATCAATATCATATCGGGAAATCCCCTACTTTGAATTATGATTTACATGTAAGTGCATATACTTAATTTAAGCGGTTTAACAAAAATATTTGACCATTTTAGAAAAACCCTACCATTGTTGACTGGTGACTTTATTCAAATAAAAATATAAAGCCTTTATAAATTTTAAAAAAATGCAACTATTAAGTGTGCTCTTACCTCACAATACATTTTTTAAAGTGTATTGTTTAATTGAAAATTTCTCTTTTGAAATTCCAAATATATTGCATATTTACTTTATATATTACTATATTTTGTATTAAATTAAACTATTACTATTAGTACAAAACAATATAATGAATGTAAAATAACATAGTTGTTTTATTTTATTTTATAGCCTATATTTATATATATATATTTTATAAAAACAATTATTGAAATGTAGTTTAAAAAAAAAAGTCCTTAGAATAAGAACAATTTCTTATGTGGAGTTGCCGTATTTATGTGTATTTTTTTTAACTGTACATTATAGAGTTTTTAGACTGTACAACTCCTCTATTGGGGGAGGGGGGTTACAAGGATGACCGGGGATACAAAACAATAACAGTGCAATACTTTTTCATAACATGGTCACTACTGCCCAGTTTCTTTGTTATATTCTTATTTGACTGTTATATTTTATTCTCATAGTTGCTTTTTATTTGTTTGTCTTATTTTAATACTTTTCTATTTTGTTTCCATTTATACCCCCGTTATTTACTTTTTAAATTTGATCTAAATTCTGTACGCTTCTGCTGAAATTTTTATTTCCCTGAGGGAACTCCCCTGAAGGAATCAATAAAGTACTATCTATCTATCTATCTATCTATCTATCTATCTATCTATCTATCTATCTATCTATCTATCTATCTATCTATCTATTTATCTATCTATCTATCTATCTATCTATCGGTAGTACAGTATAGCCAATATAACTTAAAAAAAAAAAAATATGGAGGCCAAAGAGCCAGGTGTTCCAATACTTTTGCCCATTTGTTTTGTTTGTTATTGTAACACATTGGCAACATTCATGACCTGTGCAAAGGTGCATGCACAATTATAAATGCAGTTTGTAATCAAGGCACAAATATTGTTGTATTTTATATACCAAGGCTGGGGCCCGTTAGGAAAGGGGAGTCACACTGCTAAACACACTTTGGTGGGAAAACAAACGACTTAAAAAGAGAAAGAAAAAGTAAGCCACACACTCACACACAAGACAACACGAACACGGCACTCAGACAAAGACACAGTGTGTGCGTATTAAAAATGTGTAGGAATGAAAGAGCCCACATACACACGCGTGATATGACACAACCTGAAGGGAGAGACGACAACAACAACAACAACAACAACAAGAGGCACGTCAGACGACAACAAAGTGAAGCTCCCCCCCACCCCTCACCCTTCTTCTTCAACAATGCCCTTTTAATGCTTTTGCATGGTACACACACTTTTCTTTTCTTTCCACTTACACACACAAGATCACAAAGCGTTTTGTATAGCATATTGTGACACTTTTTTTTTTTTTTTCCACAGTTCACAAAGAGAGCAAACCATATGCAGTTTATGGGATTGGGCTGAGGTTAGGTTATTTTTTTATGGTGATAGTCAACCTAACCTGAGCTCAAGAGTTCGCACACTTCAGGACACTGCGGGAGTGAATATATGTGTGTGTGTGTGTGTGTGTGTGTTCTGGCAATGCTTACTTAATGGTGTAAGGTGTGCAGAACTCTGCTGCTCGTCTGCTAACACACACCCGTAGACGTGAGCACATCACCCCTATATTAGCGTCCCTTCACTGGCTCCCTGTGCGTTATCGAATCAATTTTAAACTCCTTCTATTTGCTTTTAAATGTCTAAACAACCTCGCCCCAACATATCTCTCCGACCTCCTTCAGCCTTACTGCCCCTCTCGATCCCTAAGATCAGCTGCTACTGACGGTCCCTGACACAAGGCTGAAGCTTAGAGGAGTCAGAGCTTTCGCTGCTGCTGCTCCCAAGCTCTGGAGCGACCTACCTCTGAGTGTTAGACAAGCCTCCTCTCTTCCTGTTTTTAAATCTCTCTTAAAAACATACTTTTATTCCTTGGCTTTTAACACTAAGTGATATCCATCCTGCAATGGCGCCCCATTATACACCTGCTGTGAACCTGTTTTTATGTTTTATTTATTTATTTTTTATCATCTTCTGTTTGTGTTGTGTTGTTTGCTCGGTCCTCGTATTATCTTTTAACCTGTCCATTGTACAGCACTTTGGCTACCCCTGTGGTAAATTTTAAATGTGCTTTATAAATAAAGTTGATTTGATTTGTGCTACAAAAAGAAGTCAGTAAATGAATGTATGTATTTGTAAACGCTCTGAAGTAGGATAGGGGTAGGATTAAATAAGCTTCGCTTCTTCCTACTCCTTTTCGGACATGTAAAGTTGAAATGATATGACATTGTGTGATGTATTGTGCTGTAACTATGTTCATGTTCGAAATAAACTAAAAAAGACAAAAGGAAAGTGTAGCTACTGCGCCTACGGGCTGTTGCCGTATTTGTTTGTATTTTGTTTTTCTGCATCGTTACCTCTGGTCTACGGTTTGATCCAGGAGGAGGTGGAGTTTGCATTGAGGTCCTGCTGTAACAGAGACCCTTCCATCTTATACCAATCCTCAGTCAGAGGGGAGTCTGGGCTGGGTGCCAGGGCTGCTGCCTCTAGTTTGTTGTCAACAAGGGGGGTGTTGAAAAGTTTGAAGGGAGTGTGAGGGAGTGTTTGGGTGCATGGGGGCGGTAGCAGTGATTGGTGGTGGTTTGATTGCGATGAGTAGTAGATGGGTGAAGGTGTTAGGTCATGAGCACAAAGGTGATGATGTAGAAATCAAAAAGGGGGAGGGGAGAGGAAGGGAGGGTTGGTGTGGCACAAAAGGGGATGGGAAATGGATGTATGGAATTTATTTAAGGAGAATGGGCGGGGAGGTTAGGATAAGGGAAGAAATTAAAAGGGGTGATAAGAAGGGTCGGGAGAGAAAGAGTACGAGAAGTAAATTAATGCATGGTCAACTGTCTGAGTCCAGAAGACAGAGAAAGACTGTTCATGAGCATGGATGGACACGCAACCAAACACACGGACACCAAAGATGGACGACCGAAAAGTCAAATAAGGACAAACAAACCAATAAGGAGACGCACGTCAACTTTGAAGCCAGACAGAAGTAATCAAACCAAGCGGTGACGGCACACACAGGAGCAGAGCACAAGAGCTGGAGTGTGCCTGTGCGTCTACAGTGCGTGTGCTCTCCTGTCTATCCTCAGCGTGTGTATGTCGGTGCAAACACAAGGTGAACGCGGCTGTCCGTGCTTTTCCCGTACCTTTCCGCACGTTCCCGTCTGTGGCTCGGAATTCCCTGGTGTTAAGCAGGAAGCAGGCGCGGTCCTGCTGGTAGCGTTCCCGGGTGGGACCTCGCCCGATGGGGCTCCTCTCGTCCGGGCTGAGCACCTGGTCGATGGTGGGGCAGTCTTCGTTGGCCAAGGCGGCCGAGGCTGCATCGCCGTTCTGCTTGGAGTCTGCGCAGCGTCACATCACGGTCAGTGCATGTCAGTAGTTGTAGGACACTTTTAGGACACTAAGGTCATCGTGCAATAGAAGCACTTCATCAGTCATAATAATTTCAGTAAAAACTGTTTAAAGGCCTACTGAAACCCACTACTACCGACCACGCAGTCTGATAGTTTATATATCAATGATGAAATATTAACATTGCAACACATGCCAATACGGCCTTTTTAGTTTACTAAATTGCAATTTTTAATTTCCCGCGAGTTTCTTGCTGAAAAAGTCTCGGAATGATGACGCGCACGCGTGACGTCACTGACTTTCAGGAAATATTAGCAGCTGCACCTTTCGCGGCTACTTTAATCGCATAATTACACAGTATTTTGGACATCTGTGTTGCTGAATCTTTTTCAATTTGTTCATTTAATAATGGAGACTATAAAGAACAATGCTGTTGGTGGAAAGCGGTGGATTGCAGCTGTCTTTAGCACCGAGACACAGCCGATGTTTCTTTGTTTGTTGTGAAGCGGAGCGGTCAAGCAAACATGTTTTTTCTACGTCAACCACCATGTTTTTGGATGGGAAAATTGTGATATATATCTTATTTGAGAAATCATTGGATTATTCGTCGTACGGCCGCAGCGGCAGCTGTGAGCTTGGCTTCTCGGCTTCTCTCTGAGACACTTCGTGTTCACCGCAGCCATCCGACCTCGAGGTATGTCTTCACAATCTTTTACAATCTTTAAAATCTCACTAAAACACTATTAAAAAAATATGCAGAAAAGGGATCTTCCAGAATTATCCTAGTAAATGTGTCTAATTACATCTGAAACGCTCACACTGCCGTTGCCCCGGAGCGTCGCTTTTTTTTTTTTTTTCTATTCCTTCACTATCAATATCCTAATTCACGAATCTTTCATCCTCGCTCAAATTAATGGGGACATTGTCGCTTTCTCGGTCCGAATTGTTCTTACTGCTGGTGGCTCCCATTAAAAACAATGGGAATATGTGTGGAGCCCTGCAACCAGTGACGTCACGCGCACATACTTCCGGTACAGGCAGGGCTCTTCTATTAGCGACCAAAAGTTGTGAATTTTATCATCGATGTTCTCTACTAAATCCTTTCAGCAAAAATATGGCAATATCGCGAAATGATCAAGTGTGACACATAGAATGGACCTGCTATTCCCGTTTAAATAAGAAAATCTAATTTCAGTAGGCCTTTAAAGCAACATTACGTAATAATCACACCTTATAAAACTAATTAAAAATCCTTATAAAAATATACATTGGCTTGCAATGAGGGAAACGGGGATTCTGCTGTTACCATTGCAACCATGGATCACTTAAATATGAAAGTTATATAGACATAACTCCAAAACCAAAGATGCAATATGTCTAGTAATGCCTGTGTTAATTTATCTAAGTGATTTTTACTAGAGTCAGTTGCTTTTGTAAGGTTTGCAAACGCAAAAATGTGTTTTTTACTCAATATAATCAGCATTGATCCCCCAGGGATCAAGAAAGTGCATTCTATTCTATTATATAACTGTCACACTCAATATGACGGTTATTTAAACATAACTCCTAAACCAAACATGCAAAATGGCTAATAATGCCCGAAATAATGTATCTTTGTGAGTTTTGCTAAAAACATATGCTTTTGTTATTTTTGAAAACACAAAAAATATTATTTACTCAATATGACAGTAATGTTCTTAGAATACTGAGATAATGCGAAAAAAGCAATACTAATGTATTCAAACATAACTCCTAAACCAAACATGAACTGTGTCTAATAATGCCTGGAATAATGTATCTTTGTGACTTTTACTAGAAACCTGAGCTTTTGTAAGGTTTACAAATGCAAAAATGTGTTTTTTACTGAATATGACGGTCTAACTGTCACACTCAATATGATAGTTATTTAAACATAACTCCTAAACCAAACATGCAAAATGTCTAATGATGCCTGAAATAATGTATCTTTGTGAGTTTTACTAGAAACCTGAGCTTTTGTAAGGTTTGCAAATAAAAATATGTGTTTTTTACTCAATATGACATTATGACCGTCACACTCAAAATGACAGTTATTTAAACATAACTCCTCGACCAAACATGCAAAATGTCTAATAAGGACTGTAGCAACGCATCTTTGTGAGTTTTACTAGAAACATGAGCTTTTGGAAGGTTTGTAAAAACAAAAATGTGTTTGTTACACAAAATGAAGGTAATGTTCTTAGAATCCTGAGATAATGCTAAAAAAGCAATACAAATTTATTCAAAAATAACTCTTAAACCAAACATGCACAATGTCTAATAATGCCTGGAATGTATCTTTGTGAGTTTTACTAGAAGCATGAGCTTTTGTAAGGTTTGCAAATACAAAAATGTGTTTTTTACTCAATATGACATTATAACTGTCACACTCAATATGACAGTTATTTAAACATAAATCCTCGACCAAACATGCAAAATGGCTAATAATGCCTGAAATATTGTATCCTTGTGAGTTTTGCTAGAAACGTATGCTTTTGTAAGGTTTGCAAACACAAAAATGTGTTTGTTGCACAAAATGACAGTAATGTTCTTAGAATCCTGAGATAGTGCGAAAAAGCAATTCAAATGTATTCAAACATAACTCCTAAACCAAACATGCACAATGTCTAATAATGCCTTAACAATGTATCTTTGTGAGTTTTACTAGAAACCTGAGCTTCTGTAAGGTTTGCAAATACAAAAATGTGTTTTTTACTCAATATGACATTATAACTGTCACACTCAATATGACAGTTATTTAAACATAACTCCTCGACCAAACATGCAAAATGTCTAATAATGCCTGAAATAAAGTATCCTTGTGAGTTTTGCTAGAAACATATGCTTTTGTAAGGTTTGCAAACACAAAAATGTGTTTGTTACACAAAATGACAGTAATGTTCTTAAAATCCTGAGATAATGCGATAAAAGCAATACTAATGTATTCAAACATAACTCCTAAACCAAACATGAACTATGTCTAATAATGCCTGGAATAATGTATATTTGTGAGTTTTACTAGAAACCTGAGCTTTTGCAAGGTTTGCAAATGCAAAAATGTGTTTTTTACTGAATATGACAGTCTAACTGTCACACTCAATATGATAGTTATTTAAACATAACTCTTAGACCAAACATGCACAATGTCTAATAATGCCTGGAATGTATCTTTGTGAGTTTTACTAGAAGCATGAGCTTTTGTAAGGTTTGCAAATACAAAAATGTGTTTTTTACTCAATATGACATTATAACTGTCACACTCAATATGACAGTTATTTAAACATAAATCCTCGACCAAACATGCAAAATGGCTAATAATGCCTGAAATATTGTATCCTTGTGAGTTTTGCTAGAAACGTATGCTTTTGTAAGGTTTGCAAACACAAAAATGTGTTTGTTGCACAAAATGACAGTAATGTTCTTAGAATCCTGAGATAATGCGATAAAAGCAATACAAATGCATTCAAACATAACTCCTAAACCAAACATGCAAAATGTATAATGCCTAAAATAATGTATCTTTGTGAGTTTTACTAGAAACCCGAGCTTTTGTAAGGTTTGCAAATATAAAAATGTGTTTTACACTCAATATGACAGTTATTTAAACATAACTCCTCGACCAAACATGCAAAATGGCTAATAATGCCTGAAATAATGTAAAACATATGTAGAAACATATTCTTTTGTAAGGTTTGCAAACACAAAAAATATTATTTACTCAATATGACAGTAATGTTCTTAGAATCCTGAGATAATGTGAAAAAAGCAATACAAATGTATTCAAACATAACTCTTAAACCAAACATGCACAATGTCTAATAATGCCTGGAGTAATGTATCTTTGTGAGTTTTACTAGAAGCATGAGCTTTTGTACGGTTTGTAAACCCCACTTTAGTATTCAGCAATGTTGGTGGACTAGCCAGACTAGCCATGGAGTTGCATTACGTCTAACTTTTGTTAATCGTTTGTATAATATGGTCAATTCAAAATGAAAATGACAAGACGATACTAACTTGGCTGGTTTTCCACCGCCAAAATAATGAGAAACTGCAAAAAGCACGCCACGTTAAGCGCATTAGTGAAGACGAGACACTAAAAAACACAAATGGAGGAGCATAAGTGTGTCTATTTACTTCTACAGTAAGCTGTTGGCCACATGGATAGTCATTTTGTTCAAGAGACTGAGGGCCACTGCAACAAAATGGAAACAGTGGCAGCATCCAGAGCTAAGGCAAAGCCAGCTAACAAAAGTGTGTATGCCTAATATTCTATTCAGTTTGTCACACCCAGCAATAAATGAGAGGACGTTGGTATGTTTTGATTTTTGCCATTTCTAGTGCAATATTAAGAGACATGTTTTATCCAAAAGAAAATGGCATTCTATTGCAGTGTCTCCAGCTAAGGGAGAGCAACAGCTAACGTTAGCATGTATGTTTATTCCCACAGCTGCGTATTGGAAGAATAGTTTTAATCCAAGAGGAGACGAACGGCAGGAAAAAAAAGGGAATCTTTCAGCAAAATGGAGACGGTTCAGGGTAAGTGGATGTCATTTTGATCCCATATTAAAAAAACAACATGTTGAGCTGAGAAAGCATTACATCATATACAGTAGTAATACATTAGTAATGCTGTGTACAAAGCTAAAAAATCACAAATTCTGATGAGCTAAGCAGAGAAAAAGTTGTAAAAGCACTGATGAAGCCAATATTTTCGAGCTCCCTGATGACCATTAAGGGTGCATTATTGCTGCATGTCACTGACGCCTCAATTAACTTCCTTCCTGATTTTACTGATGACGGCACTAGGAAAATAGGTGAAGTCAGCGCAATTTGAAAGGCCTTACGTTATTTTAGTAGATAACTAAGTTCAATTCCCGCCCCATGTAGTGTTTGTTCCTGGCTGGCAGATGGGTGCCTGAAGGCAACCTTGGACATACCAGATAATAAGTTACACATGAGTTCTGATGGGCCGGGTAATTTATCCAGGATGTACATGACACTCCCTTATTAGTTCCAAACGTTCCAAAAGTGGAAAAAAGAAACATCTCACCTCTGTTGATCTCTATAATTTCTTCCTGGGCAAGAGGACAGTCACCCCCAAGGCCTCCAGACCCCATCACTCCACCAAGGACATTCCCCAGGAGCCTTTGCGGGGATGCGGTAGCCATGGCAAGGGCGTCCGGCTTGCAGTAGTTGGGAGACCCTGGCTGAGGTGCTCTTGGAATGTGTTTGTTCTTCTTTTTGGGCAGCTTTTGTTTGGCCATTGCCAGAGAGTAGTACATGCCGAAGTTGTTGACAATGACGGGAACGGGCATGGCGATGGTCAGCACGCCGGCCAAGGCACACAGAGCACCCACCAACATCCCCGACCACGTTTCCGGGTACATATCTCCGTAGCCCAACGTGGTCATGGTCACCACGGCCCACCAGAAGCCGATGGGAATATTCTTGAAGTTGGTGTGAGCGCTCGCTGTCGGGTCGTCCGGGTCGGCGCCGATTCTCTCGGCGTAGTAGATCATAGTGGCGAAGATGAGGACGCCGAGGGCTAAGAAGATGATGAGCAGGAGGAATTCATTGGTGCTAGCGCGAAGGGTGTGGCCGAGCACTCGCAGCCCCACAAAGTGGCGGGTGAGCTTGAAGATTCGAAGGATGCGGACAAATCGCACGACCCGGAGGAACCCCAGGACGTCCTTGGCAGCTTTGGAGGACAGACCGCTCAAGCCCACCTCCAGGTAGAAGGGCAGAATGGCCACAAAGTCGATGATGTTGAGGGAGCTTTTGAAGAACTCCAGCTTGTCGGGGCAGAAGATGACTCGTAGGAGGACCTCGATGGTGAACCAGATGACGCAGACGCCCTCCACGTACGTCAGCCAGCTGTCGGTCACCACCT
This sequence comes from Nerophis ophidion, assembly GCF_033978795.1. Taxonomy (NCBI): domain Eukaryota; kingdom Metazoa; phylum Chordata; class Actinopteri; order Syngnathiformes; family Syngnathidae; genus Nerophis; species Nerophis ophidion. The sequence goes on from NC_084618.1 coordinate 64,758,640, forward strand.
CGTAGACGATCTCCTCGCGCGTCACGTTGCCCACCGTGGAGTTCTCCGTCTTGTTGAGGATGGTGTTGAAGGCCTCATGCGTTTCCATGCAGAAAGTGGAGATGGAGATGAGGATGAAGAATAGGGAGCCAAACGCCACATACTGCAACGAAAGGAAGGGGACAAAACAGCAATGAGTCAGTTTGCTCACGAAAGAAAGAACAATAAAATACATCTAACAGACAAATATGAAATTAATGATAAACCTTTAAAGGCCTACTGAAATTAGATTTTCTTATTTAAACGGTGATAGCACATTCTATGTGTCATACTTGATCATTTTGCGATATTGCCATATTTTTGCTGAAAGGATTTAGTAGAAAACATCGACGATTAAGTTCGCAACTTTTGGTCTCTAATAAAAAAGCCTTGCCTGTACCGGAAGTAGCAGACGATGTGCGCGTGACGTCACGGGTTGTGGAGCTCCTCACATTGTGTACAATCATGGCCACCAGCAGGGAGAGCGATTCGAACCGAGAAAGTGACGATTTCCCCATTAATTTGAGCGAGGATGAAAGATTCTTGGATGAAGATAGTGAGAGTGAAGGACTAGAGAAACAAAAAGAAAGAAAAAAAAAGGCGAGGGCAGTGGGATCGATTCAGATTTTACTACATTTACTAGGATCAATCTGGAAAATCCCTTATCTGCTTATTGTGTTACTAGTGTTTTAGTGAGATCATATGATACCTGAAAGTCGTAGGGGTGGGGCCACGGGTGTGGTGACCGCCAGTGTCTCCGGTGGGAGGAGAGGTAAGAGAGTCCGCAGCTGCAGGAGGACGCAAGCTTCGTTCATGTCTACGCTAAGAGCCGACTTATTACCACAATTTTCTCACCGAAACCTGCCGGTTGACATGTGGTCGGGAACCATGTTCGCTTGACCGCTCTGTTCCATAGTAAAGCTTCACCTTCGGGAATGTAAACAAGGAAACACCGGCTGTGTTTGTGTTGCTAAAGACAGCGGAAATACACCGCTTCCCACCTACATCTTTCTACTTTGACTTCTCCATTATTAATTGAACTAATTGCAAAAGATTCAGCAACGCAGATGTCCAGAATACTGTGTAATTATGCAATTGATGCAGAAGACTTGTAGCTTGGATCGGGCTGGAAAAAAATGTCCACAACAATCCGTGACGTCACGCGCATGCGTCATCATACCAACGTTTTAAACAGGATACTTCGCGTGAAATTTAAAATTGCAATTTGGTAAACTAAAAAGGCCGTATTGGCATGTGTTGCAATGTTAATATTTCATCATTGATATACAAACTATCAGACTGCGTGGTCGGTAGTAGTGGGTTTTAGTAGGCCTTTAAGCATTGCATGGACTTAAACTTTGAAAAATATATTTATTTTACTTTATAGCAATACAGTGGTACCTTAATGTAAGGCTGCCTCTGAAGATAAGAGCTATCGCTCGGCTAATTCCATCCATCCATCCATTTTCTACCGCTTATTCCCTTTGGGATTGCGGGGGGCGCTGGTGCCTATCTCAGCTACAATCGGACGGAAGGCGGCGTACACCCTGGACAAGTCGCCACCTCATAGCAGGGCCAACGCAGATAGACACGCAACATTCACACTCACATTCACACACTAGGGCCAATTTAGTGTTGCCAATCAACCAATCGCTCGGCTAATTGTTATGCTTTAAGTTTCAAGCAAAAATCTAAGTTACAAGCATCATTGCCATTATTTGTTATAGCACAGTGAACCCCGTAAGATCTGCCATCAAAATGCCACCACCATCACGGAGCTTCAGTATGCAGACAACAACACCATCGCAGCCCAGTCTGCAGAAGACCTACAGGGCATCCTGAATGCCTTTGCCAAGGCTTACCAAGCCCTGGGTCTAGCCGTAAAACATCAAGAAGACCTAGGTTCTCCATCAACTTCTACCCAACCAGCCGACAATCCACCCCGTCATAAAGTTGGATAACACCACAAGTTGGGTGCTTGGTCTTTCTGTTGTTGTTCACCTCTTGACACTTTTTGAGATTTTAAATAAATGTTTGTAAACGGTTACCACTGCGTGCCTTGCCATCCTTGATTTAAAGTCCAGTTTGCAAAGGTTACATTACCTTCACCTGAGGCGGCGTGTGACAAGCACACTCAAAAATGTCGACCACTTCCTCCGACCTTGGTAGCCTCCTCTCCTCAAAAGCTGACATGGACTCTGAAGTCAACCATCGCCTGAGCTGTGCTAGTGGAGCATATGCCAGACTCAGGAAAATGATTTTCAGGGATCGTGACCTAAAGGACCAAACAAAACTCCTGGTCTACAGAGCCGTCGTCCTTCCAACCCTGCTGTACTACGCAGAGCCATGGACCACGCACAGCAGGCCCCTTGGAGCCTTGGAACAACATCACCAAAGAACCACACGAAAGATCCTGAGGATCAGCTGGGAAGACAAACGCTCCAACATTAATGTCTTGGAGGAAGCCAACATTTTCAGCATCACCACTACAATAATGCGGCACCAACTGAGATGGATTGGCCATGTCATCCGCATGTCCAACCCACGTCTCCCCAAACAGACCCTGTATTCCGAGCTGAAGGAAGGTCAGCGAACTCCTGTCGGACAAAAGAAACGCTTCAAGGACAACATCAAGACAACATCAAGACAAACCACATCATCTCAAGAAACTGGGAGCATATCGCATTAGATAGGCGCTGCTAGAAGGAACTAGTGCGATAAGGGGCCCAACGCCATGAGACAAAGTGACAAAACCACAAGGAGAGACAAAAAAAGGTACCAATAAAACACATCAGCTCCGCCTTACCCTGCCCACAGATATGTGGATCACGGTTCGGCCTGCACAGTCATCTGAAGACCCACAAGTAGGAGGACCGTCATAATCACTTTGAGTGACCGCCGACGATACACAACTTTCGTTTAAAAATTCTCATTACTGCCGCGAGTGGTGGAAAAGTGTATTACAACTGTGTACTGCTTCGGCCCAGACTGATCACAGCTGAGAAACGTATATTTTTTGGCAATGGTTAAGAAAAACTGTTAATAGATTTGAGCAAGAATGGTTGAAAAACATGGATGCCATTAAGCAAAGCGTCTTGGAGACTTAAAGGGGAACATTATCACCAAACCTATGCAAGCGTCAATATATACCTTGATGTTGCAGAAAAAAGACCATGTATTTTTTTAACCGATTTCCGAACTCTAAATGGTTGAATTTTGGCAAAACAAACGCCTTTCTGTTTATCGGTCTTTTAGCGATGATGTCAGAACGTGACGTCACCGAGGTAATACAGTCGCCATTTTCATTTTCACATTACAAACACCGGGTCTCAGCTCTGTTATTTTCCGTTTTTTTGACTATTTTTTGGAACCTTGGAGACATCACGCCTCGTCGGTGTGTTGTCGGAGGGTGTAACAACACTAACAGGGAGGGATTCAAGTTGCACCACTGGCAAGAAATCTGCCGCCAGACCCCCATTGAAAGTACCAGAGTGTCTGCCGGCGATGTTAAGGCAGACATAGCACAGAGATGTATGGATAACCTGCAGATGCATTTGCAACGATTAAGTCAACAAAATCACAAAGGTGAGTTTTGTTGATGTTGTTGACTTATGTGCTAATCAGACATATTTGGTCATGGCATGACTGCCAGCTAATCGATGCTAACATGCTACGCTAATCGATGCTAACATGCTATTTACGCTAGCTGTATGTACATTTGAAACTAGATACCCACATTTAATGCGAAAAAAAGACTTACCAATCGACGGATTTAAGTTGCTCCTGTGTCTCAAGATGCGAAAGTCCTGATCGTTTGGTCTGCACATTTTACCGGCGATGCTAAGGCAGCCATGCTATGGGCCACTTCATTAGGTACACCCATGCTATGGCCGAATAGCGTCAATAGCTATTCGCTCAATAGCTTCAATTTCTTCTTCAATTTCGTTTTCGCTATCTGCCTCCATACTCCAACCATCTGTTTCAATACATGCGTAATCTGTTGAATCGCTTACGCCGCTGAAATCCCAGTCTGAATCCGAGCTAATGTCGCTATATCTTGCTGTGGTAACCACCATGTTGTTTGTATTGGCAGCACTGTATGACGTCACAGGGAAATGGACGGGTGGATATAGCGATGGTGAAAATCAGGCACTTTGAAGCAGTTTTTCGGGATATTCCGGGAGGTGTAACATTTTGAAAAAAACTTTGAAAAATAAAACAAGCCCCTGGGAACTGATTTTTATTGTTTTTAACCCTTTTGAAATTGTGATAATGTTCCCCTTTAACACTTGTCTTCCAAAACATTGTGTGCCACAAATGCAATTACATTTACAGTATGAGACCTGTTTTTGTTCTTGAGTTATGTCTCACTACCCCACACTTTGGAGACCCTCTGTCATATAAACCCCTATATGTTACACACCCTCAGGATACTCAGTGACTTAATATAAGGGGATAATGCATTAAACATAAGTATGGTGCCAATAAAAGTGGCTCAGGTGAAGGGAATGTCAGTGTGAGAGAGAAACGTATCCAACAGATAAGTCAATTCTCTGGACTTTAATTTAATTAGATCTCAGGTAGTGTCAGAGTTTTGAGGTCCATGTGGAGTTCCTGCAAGTGGATAAGATAAATAGGAAAAAAAAGGAAAGGAGAAACCTTAATTCTATAGAATTTAGTAATTCTAAAGAATTAAGGTTTTGACCATTTTTAACACACTAAAATGATAAGCAACATCCACAAAACCCAGCTTGTTTTATTAGCATTCCTTTCCCAGGACATTTTCCCCATTACTCACAAAAGGCAATTTCCCAGGCTTTTGGCCATGTGTGTAAACTGCAAACACACTTTCTATATGTGCCCGAGCAATTGTCAATGAATCAATTCCATTGTGTGTGGTTGCCGCACAATTTTTCCCTGGTGCAGTCCGGCTCCAGCGAGGCCGCAGTGTGTATTTATAGAAGCAGTATACTTTGTGCTTCATCAAATAAATAATAAAACACAGACACGGCCCGAAGAGCAAAAGAGAAAGGTAATTCATACTTGAGTGGAGCCCATATATATTTATATATATATATATAAGGAGCCCTGAGTTGAGTGCCTTTAGTGTATTGTGCGTGCAGCTGTGTATTTTTGACATTGTGCACTTATGTAATATCCAGAGCAAACTTCCTTAACAGAGGCGGCGTTCATTGAAAAGCCTATGCACATATTTATAGAAGGCAGCCATGAGCTAATGCTTAGCCAAAAAAGATGCGGCCCTGCAGCAGTGTGTCCAGTGAACACGGCCTGCAGGTGCATGAGCATGTGTCCATTAAAGCCCTGCTGTAAAGCATCGGCACATTAGTTCAAGTACGCCATTGTATCCCAAACACTTCTGCTTCCTCTTCCCTCTCCATCTCTTTCCTGTACCTCTTTTCTCCTCTGCTGTGTCTGACCTATTTTCTCGATTGCTGCAGTGCTCTCCCGCTCTATCGCCCAAACACATGCACAGATTCTCAATCACCCTCCTCCTACCACTACCCCCCATGCCGGTGTGTCTCGGGAAAGCAGGATAGCACCAGCGGGACCTGCTCGTTACGCTTCTTCATTGGCTGCCCACCAGAAATGTTTCGCACGTACAAATGAGGGCAAAAGCAGGAAGAAGGAAAAAAAAAAACATGTATTGGCCTGAAGTGCTATGCTGCTTTTTGCCACTATTATTGCTTATGATCACAGATCGGTAGGTCGTGAGTTGAAACCCCTGCCGAGTCATACCAAAGACTATAAAAATGGGACCCATTACCTCCCTGCTTGGCATTCAGCATCAAGGGTTGGAATTGGGGGGATAAATCACCAAAAATGATACCCGGGCGAGGCCACCGCTGCTGCTCACTGCTCACCTCACCGCCCAGGGGGTAGATCAAGGGTGATGGGTCAAATGCAGGGAATCATTTCGCCACATCTAGTGTGTGTGTGTGTGTGACAATCATTGGTACTTTAATTTAACTTAACGTGTGACGTAGTGGAAACGTTCATAGGTAATCATGGCACAAAAGAACATAGAAATACTTAATCTTAAGAGTGCGCTAACTTAATAGTGTTTTTAAAATAAGCGCAGTCTTTCAGCTAGTTTTTTTTAAATAATTTTTAAAATTCAGTTAGTTTGTCTAGCAACTGTAGTAGTGAACCCCCGTAAACTAAGCCCAAAACATCTGGTCTTACTCGATAGTATTAGCTTTAAACCAGAGCTGGACATACCGTAACTTAGTTTTTCTACACATGGGAAGGAAAAAATGTCAGTGTGAAGGACAATGCTGAGAAAAAGTGGATGATATTCATTAAATTAAGTGAAGTGAAGTGAAGTGAATTATATTTATATAGCGCTTTTCTCTAGTGACTCAAAGCGCTTTACATAGTGAAACCCAATATCTAAGTTACATTTAAACCAGTGTGGGTGGCACTGGGAGCAGGTGGGTAAAGTGTCTTGCCCAAGGACACAACGGCAGTGACTAGGATTGCGGAAGCGGGAATTGAACCTGCAACCCTCAAGTTGCTGGCACGGCCACTCTACCAACCGAGCTATACCCCCAAATTAAAGAAATAAATCATCAACAAGGTGACACAATTTGAGCGTATCACTGCTAGCCTGCAACGTACTGAAGCGGAATGAGTCTATCACCAGCCAAAAATGTTAGAATAGACTTAGACAAACTTTATTGATCCACAAGGGAAATTGTTCCACACAGTAGCTCAATTACGAAGGATGGAAAGGATAATGCAAGTAAAAAGTAGACTAAAAATGTACCATAGTAGCAATATAAAATATGTAATATTTACATAATGTATATACAGAATATAATATATACTAATATATTATATTATTATATCGTTGAGGGGGGCATGGCCTGCGGGCCTGCTGCCAACGGTGTGTACCAGGACCGGCCTCGAAGACAACGACAGGTGAGTAGATGGCCCAGGTGGACCTGGTTATCTAATCACATGTCGCCTTTGTTAGCAGCAGCCGGAAAGAGACACGTAACTGGAGTTGGAGGTGCTGATGAGCAGACGCGGGAGGCAAGGACATTGTGCTGAAAAGCAGAAGCCTATTGCTATTTATGAAAATAAAACAGTGTTAAACCCTGAATTCCAGGCTCTCTTTCCAGTGTGTGGTGGTCCAAAGAACCCACTAGAGGGCAACCTCCACATAAATTATATTTTATATAGTATATACAATATACAACAAAACCCAATTACCATGTACAATATTACAGTATATGTAACAACTGCAAAAAAAAAGGGCAGCATAAAATAGCGAGTAGATCCTGCAGAAAATAGACAATATATAGAAGGAGAGGTAGCTTACATAGTAATAGACAGATATCATCTATTGCTGTATGGCGAGTGATTATACAGCTGGATGGAGTGCGGAATGTATGAGTTCATTATAATAATAATAATAATAATATCTAAACGGCAGACATTTATCCATGAAAACATAGAAAAGCTGCTGATGGTGTGTTTGATGGAGAAACAGCTGGAAGTAGATGTTGTCAAAGTCAACTTGCCGAAGTAAATGCTGTGCATTATTATGACATCACTTCATAAAACTACTGTGGTTGTTCATAGTACCTTTTGTTGTATTATATTCACACGATATTTTTTAATCCTAAAGTTTTTATTTCTATTTTTGAAAGACAATTCACATGTCAAAATTGTGCCGACATCCAGAAAAACGAAACAAAAAACGCATTGTGAATTTTAACTTCATAACCAGTAGCGACAATTTCAGCATTTTTGTATCTGTCGTTGTTGTGAAAGAATGTTAAACTTTGTGCGCTAATTTCCAATTATTTTCTGATGGGAGGCATAACAACTGTGACATAATGACACGGCTCCGCAGGACAATGGAAAGTGAAAGTGGTGTAGAACTACTTTGCGGCCAACACCGGTTCAACTCCGACCTTAATCGACTCCAGCACCAAAGTTCAGCTGAAGAGGAGAAGAGATATCTTAAATTGAAAAAAAAATCTCTAAAATCTAGTTACTACTGGAAAGGTAAATAATCACATGAAACTTTATTTTTAGGCAAGTGCTTTACTTTTAGTCTGACTTTGAAGTGAAATGAAGTGAATTCTATTTATATAGCGCTTTTTCTCTAGTGACTCAAAGCGCTTTACATAGTGAAACCCAATATCTAATTTTTACATTTAAACCAGTGTGGGTGGCACTGGGAGCAGGTGGGTAAAGTGTCTTGCCCAAGGACACAACGGCAGTGACTAGGATGACAGAAGCGAGGATCAAACCTGCAACCCTCAAGTTGCTGGGACGTACGCTTTACCTACTGAGCAATATATATATATAAGCTATTTTAATAAAAAAATTTGCACTAAAGAGCGGTGGTGTGTGGGTGCCGTGATCTGCGTGGCGGCGAACATCAAAGAGGCTTTAAAAAAAAAAAAATTAATGCACTAATGTTAAAAGTGCAATTTCAAAGTGGATGATGTGGACTTAATTGAAAAAAAAATAATGAAGGTTATGGAAAGCAGAAACAATGTTTAACGGTTTTTCTTTAAATATTCATCGAGGCTATAAAGTGTGTTTTATCCAATTTAACAAACTAAACGATAGATTAGACCGACCAATGAGAACAAAGAAAAGTGAGTAGAAAGTGTCTAAACTCTAGGAGAACCCGAAGAGAACATGCTGACTAAGGTTGTAATACAATTTGAAATCGTTTCACGAAAAACGACCGATATACGAATACGACATTTTCAATAAAAACAGGGTAATTGACGTCAAAATTAAGCAACCGACAAAAATCTTACTAAATTGTTCACTTTTCAACAGAATTGTCCACTTATTGGTGCCTACAAATCATGTCAACATATTTTAATTTGGTTTTCAGATGACCAATTTCAAAGAAGAAATGCATCTGGGATTTCACCACAAAAAGGGGATTTTTGCTTATTGTTCACAATCCTTATGAGAGACAACAGAACAAAAGTTTTTTGGGTTGTTTTGCATTCTAACTTGTAAAATTTGGCTCGTTCTCGGGTGCAATTGTTGCGTCAGACCGGTCTTCCTCTCAGGGAATAGAAGTCACTGGTCAATCCCAAATTCTTTCGGATGACATATATGTTGAGTAAGAAGGACCATCAAGACAGAATAGGAATATTATCAAGTTTTACTAAAGCTTTAGGAGACACGTCTACTGCGTTAATAGCAGCATCTCGAAGCGGTCTAAAAATCAAACGGAAAGAGACAGCTTATTTAGTTCCAAAACAGCACCACCCAGAAAGGAATACAGCCTCATTGTTCTAAGCAGATAAGGTAAAAGGGAGTACATCATACTCACAATACACATTCCAACGCCTTCAAGGTAAAGCACAAAAGTGTATTTGCGGACATAAGATACAAGAACAAATTGTACACATGGGGAACATATTAGCTGCTTTAAACGTCACTCTGAATAAAGAAAGAACTCTTAAAAATATAGGCATTCTCCACACTAGCAATGGAGCTAATGGGAGCGATCCATTCTGCTTTTAAGTCGCTTTAAAAATGCATCAAATAACCGCCAACAATATTTCATTTACGTTCTGTAATCGGTATAATTGTTATTGTTTGAGCAAACACTAAGGAACTCTTTTTTTTGGCGTACTAACACATGCTACAATATTAGCTGTAAGCTAGCAACGGCAAGAGGAAAACCATAGCTTCGGCATCAACAGATGAACGGCTTTTGAGTTTGTAATGCACAACATTGTGATAGAACACCAATCCGTACCAATTGAAAAACATGAACGTCTATAAAGTATTAGCCCACATTTCAAGTTTTGGTCGCACACAGCTTATGTACTGTAATTGCAATAACAAGCATGATGTGCTGCATGATTGATTTGTTTGGGTAAGCCCTCCATTTACGTTGGCATAGCTTGGTTCTAAGTTCCACATTTGCAGCGTAGAGTCACGCCGACATCACTTTCTCGGCTCCCATCTGCCCCAACATCTCCCCCTTCCTTTGTGCTGGCTTTTATAAGCAGCAATTCATCCTCTGTATATTCAGGTTCAAAAAGATAAGGATGTGAATTTATTATCATGAATTGATTAACGTGGACCCCGACGTAAACAAGTTGAAAAACTTATTCGGGTGTTACCATTTAGTGGTCAATTGTACGGAATATGTACTGAACTGTGCAATCTACTAATAAAAGTTTCAATCAATCCTCATTTGTCCAAAAATAGTTGTTTTCGTTTTATATTATCAAGACTGCCATGATTAGAACACACTCGTGTTTGTTTCTGAAAGTAGTAACACACATTTGTTGTTGAACGTCCAAAGTGCATTATCATGGAAACGGAAATAAATAAACTGAAGAAATAAGGTCCATTAATGCCTAAAATGACCAAAATACAGTAAATATTGTAAAAAATTCAAAACCAGTGAAGTTGGCTTGTTGTGTAAATTATAAATAAAAACAGATTACAATCATCTGCAAATCCTTTTCAACTTATATTTAATTGAATAAACTGCAAAGACAAGATATTTAATGTTTGAACTGAGAAACGTAATTTTTTTTTTGCCAATAATCATTAACTTAGAATTTCTTGGTAGCAACACATTGCAGAAAAGTTGCCACGGCGGCATTTTTAACACTATGTAACATGGCCTTTCAATAAACGTTTGGGGAACTGAGGAGACCAATTTTTAAAGCTTTTCAGGTGGAACTATTTCCAATTAATGCTTAATGTACAGCTTAAGTTGTTCAACAGTCCGGGGTCTCCGTTGTTGTATTTTACGCTTCATAATGCGCCACACTTTTTCAATGGGAGACAGGTCTGGACTACAGGCAGGCCAGTCTAGTACTCGCACTCATTTACTACAAAGTATTTGGCTTGGCATTGTCTTGCTGAAATAAGCAGGGGCGTCCATTAAAAAAAACATTGTTTGGATGGCAACATATTGTATATTGCTCCAAAACCTGTTTGTACCTTTCAGCACTAATGGAGCCTTCACAGATGTGTAAGTTACCCATGCCTTGTGCACTGATACACCCCAATACCATCACAGATGCTGCCTTTTGAACTTTATGCCTATAACAGCCCGGATGGTTCTTTTCCTCTTTGCCCATTAGGACACCACGTCCACTTTTACCACAAATAATTTGAAATGTGGACTCGTCAGACCACAGAACACTTTTCCACTTTGCATCAGTCCATCTTAGATTGGTTCGGGCCCAGTGAAACCGGCGCCGTTTCTGGGTGTTGTTGATAAATGGATTTCGCTTTGCAAAGTACAGTGTTAACTTGCACTTACAGATGTAGTGACGAACTGTAGTTACTGACAGTGGTTTTCCGAAGTGTTCCTGAGCCTATGTGGTGATATATTTTACACACTGATGTCGCTTTTTGATGCAGTACCGCCTGAAAGATTGGGGGTAACGACCTTGCCTCTTACATGCAGTGATTTCTTCAGGTTCTCTGAAACTTTTGATGATATTACGGACCGTAGATTGGGGAAATCCCTAAATTCCTTGCAATAGCTCGTTGAGAAATGTTGTTCTTAAACTGTTGGACGCTCCCCCCATCCTTGTTTGTATAACACTGAGTATTCAGTTCCCAATTAGCTTGTTCCCCTGTGGGATGTTCCAAAAAAGTGTTTGATGAGCATTCCTCAACGTTCTCAGTCTGTTTTGCCACTTGTGCCAGCTTTTTTGAAACATGTTGCAGGCATCAAATTCCAAATGAGCTAATATTTGCAAAAAATAACAAAGTTTACCAGTTCCAATATTAAGTATCTTGTCTTTGCAGTCTATTCAATTAAAGATAGGTTGAAAATGATTTGCAAATCATTGTACTCTATTTACGATTTACACAAGGTGAAAACTTCACTGGTTTGGGGGTTTTGTACATATTACATACAGTGGGGCAAAAAAGTATTTAGTCGGCCACCGATTGTGCAAGTTCTCCCACTTAAAATGATGACAGAGATCTGTAATTTTCATCATAGGTACACTTCAACTGTGAGAGACAAAATGTGAAACAAAAATCCAGGAATTAACATTGTAGGAATTTTAAAGAATTTATTTGTAAATTATGGTGGACAATAAGTATTTGGTCAAACATTTAAAGCTGTCACTGATGGAAGGAGGTTTTGGCTCAAAATGTCACGATACATGGCACCATTTATTATTTCCTTAACACAGATCAATTGTCCTGTCCCCTTAGCAGAAAAACAGCCCCAAAGCATGATGTTTCCACCCCCATGCTTCACAGTAGGTATGGTGTTCTTGGGATGCAACTCGGTATTCTTCTTCCTCCAAACATGACGCGTTGAGTTTATACCAAAGACTTCTATTTTGGCTTCGTCTGACCACATGACATTCTCCCAATCCTCTGCTGTATCATCCATGTATCCATTTTGGTATAAACTCAACTCGTCGTGTTTGGAGGAAGAAGAATACCGAGTTGCATCCCAAGAACACCAGACCTACTGTGAAGCATGGGGGTGGAAACATCATGCTTTGGGGCTGTTTTTCTGCTAAGGGGACAGGACGATTGATCCGTGTTAAGGAAAGAATGAATGCGACCACGTATCGTGAGATTTTGAGCCAAAACCTCCTTAGATCAGTGAGAGCTTTGAATGGTTGACCAAATACTTATTTTCCACTATAATTTACAAATAAATTCTTTAAAATTCCTACAATGTTAATTCCTGGATTTTTGTTTCGCATTCTGTCTCTCACAGTAGAAGTGTACTTATGATGAAAATTACAGACCTCTGTCATCATTTTAAGTGGGAGAACTTGCACAAGCGGTGGCTGACTAAATGCTTTTTTGCCCCACTGTATTATGAAAGTGTCTGTTACTACATTATATATATATAAATATACATACAAATATATACTTGCAGTATGTATATAAAACGTTGGTGGAGAGGTTTAAAGTTGTTTTAGAGGGTTTGAAGGCTACAAAGGTGTACCGTTAACCACATCTTTCAAGCGTTTATAATTTTTTAAATCCTATGTGTTCTTGTCCCTCATAATCATTGTAAAAGTTAGGCAAAATAAAAATAAAAAAGTGCAGTTCCCCTTTAATTGAGTGTGCATTCTCTTGCACTTCACTCTTTAAGTACCTCCTTTCTGCACAATGTGACTGTAGGCTTTTTCCTCACTGTTCATCGGTTCATTGGTCAGTCTTTAAAAGTTGAATACTTTAGCACGAGTGACTATGTCATGCACTCATACGCCAACAACACTGCGACTAAAATGGCATTAATATACTCTCATTTAAAAAAAAAAAAACAAGAACAAGAAACCCCCAAAATAAATCAGCTTTCTGCTAATAACAGAAAATTGCTTTTTTGTTTGCACGTTCCCACTAAGCCCTCATGAGATCGGGCCCAAACATTCACACAAAAAAAGTGGCAAAGCTACAGTTGACACACACAAAAGAGAATCGAGTGGCACAGCTACAGTCGCCTCTTCTACTGTATGTAGGCTACACAGGTGGAGGCACAGGAGGGGGTGGACAGGTGGGATGGAGACATGACGACGCTCCAGTGGAGAAGCATGAAGGAGAAAGTTGACGGCGCAAAAAGCTGGATAAAAATACAAGAGCGACGAGAAGGGAATGGCAGGAAGCACAAACCGAGAGATTGGCAAAAGGTAAAGAATTCAACATGAGAGTCAGAATGTAAACAGAAAGGTTTAGACTACAAACAAAGCTACTGTATCCTCAAAGGATGCTGCAAACTTTTACACTTTACAGTAGAAGTCGGCCATATTTGCTATTTTCAAACTAAAACATTTCTCGCATTAACATACCAAACACAAATGGATTATGCTTTTTTGTTTTAATGCAACACGCTTATTGACATGAAAGAACATCAATTAATCAATCAATCAATCAATGTTTACTTATATAGCCCTAGATCACTAGTGTCTCAAAGGGCTGCACAAACCACTACGACATCCTCGGTAGGCCCACATAAGGGCAAGGGAAACTCACACCCAGTGGGACATCGGTGACAATAATGACCCAGTGGGACGTCGGTGACAATGATGACTATGAGAACCTTGGAGAGGAGGAAAGCAATGGATGTCGAGCGGGTCTAACATGATACTGTGAAAGTTCAATCCATAATGGATCCAACACAGTCGCAAGAGTCCAGTCCAAAGCGGATCCAACACAGCAGCGAGAGTCCCGTTCACAGCGGAGCCAGCAGGAAAACATCCCAAGCGGAGGCGGATCAGCAGCGCAGAGATGTCCCCAGCCGATACACAGGCAAGCAGTACATGGCCACCGGATCGGACCGGACCCCCTCCACAAGGGAGAATGGGACATAGGAGATAAAGAAAAGAAACGGCAGATCAACTGGTCTAAAAATGGAGTCTACTTAAAGGCTAGAGTATACAAATGAGTTTTAAGGTGAGACTTAAATGCTTCTACTGAGGTGGCATCTCAAACTTTTACCGGGAGGGCATTCCAGAGTACTGGAGCCAGAAATGAAAACGCTCTATAGCCCGCAGACTTTTTTGGGGCTTTGGGAATCACTAATAAGCCGGAGTCCTTTGAATGCAGATTTCTTGCCGGGACATATGGTACAATACAATCGGCAAGATAGGATGGAGCTAGACCGTGTAGTATTTTATACGTAAGTAGTAAAACCTTAAAGTCACATCTTAAGTGCACAGGAAGCCAGTGCAGGTGAGCCAGTACAGGCGTAATATGATCAAACTTTCTTGTTCTTGTCAAAAGTCTAGCAGCCGCATTTTGTACCAACTGTAATCTTTTAATGCTAGACATGGGGAGACACGAAAATAATACGTTACAGTAATCGAGACGAGACGTAACAAACGCATGGATAATGATCCCAGCGTCTTTAGTGGACAGAATGGAGCGAATTTTTGCGATATTACGGAGATGAAAGAAGGCCGTTTTAGTAACGCTTTTAATGTGTGACTCAAAGGAGAAAGTTGGGTCGAAGATAACACCCAGATTCTTTACCGAGTCGCCTTATTTAATTGTTTGGTTGTCAAATGTTAGAGTTGTATTATTAAATAGAGGTCGGTGTCTAGCAGGACCGATAATCAGCATTTCCGTTTTTTTGGCGTTGAGTTGCAAAAAGTTAGCGGACATCCATTGTTTAATTTCATCAAGACACGCCTCCAGCTGACTACAATCCGGCGTGTTGGTCAGCTTTAGGGGCATGTAGAGTTGGGTGTCATCAACATAGCAGTGAAAGCTAACACCGTATTTGCGTATGATGTCACCTAGCGGAAGGATGTAGATGCTGAAGAGTGCAGGGCCAAGGACCGAACCCTGGGGAACTCCACACGTTACCTTAACGTAGTCCGAAGTCACATTGTTATGGGAGACACACTGCATCCTATCAGTAAGATAAGAGTTAAACCAAGACAGGGCTAAGTCTGACATACCAATTCATGTTTTGATACGTTCTAATAAAATATTATGATCGACGGTATCGAAAGCAGCGCTAAGATCGAGGAGCAGCAACATAGATGACGCATCAGAATCCATCGTTAGCAATAGATCATTAGTCATTTTTGCGAGGGCTGTCTCCGTGGAGTGATTTGCCCTGAAACCGGATTGAAAGGTTTCACATAGATTGTTAGACGCTAAGTGTTCATTTAACTGCTCAGCAACAATTTTTTCGAGGATTTTTTAAATAAAGGGAAGGTGAGACACCGGTCGGTAGTTTACCATGAGGTCAGGATCAAGGTTAGGTCTTTTAAGAAGAGGATGAATAACCGCTTTTTTGAATGCTAGGGGAACAGTGCCCGAGGAAAGTGATAAGTTTATAATATTTAGCACTGATGGACCTAATAATACAAAGAGCTCCTTGATCAGTTTCCCAGGAAGTGGGTCAAGTAAACATGTTGTTTGTTTTATTCCATTAACACGTTGTAACAATTCCTCTAATGTTATTTCCTCAAAACAAGACAAACTATTTTGGAGGGCAGTATCCGCCGTATATACAATCGTGTCAGTGTTAATAGAACCCAGTTGTAGCTGGGACGCATTGTCTTTAATCTCCTTTCTAATGACTTCAATTTTCTTAGTAAAGAATTGCATAAAGTCATCAGCTGAGTGGGTGGAGCTACTGGAAGGAGTCCCTTGTTGGGTTAGCGATGCTACCGTACTAAACAAAAATGTAGGATCGTTTTTATTACGGTGGATGAGATTTGAGTAATATTTAGCTTTAGCTAAGGTAAGCATGCGTTTATAAGTTATTAAACCATCACTCCATGCTTGATGGTGCACCTCAAGTTTAGTCGTGCGCCATTTGCGTTCCAGCTTTCTACGTAATAATTTCTGAGCTCTAGTTTCTTCTGTAAACCACGGGGTACGCCTTTTTGGAGCCTTTTTTAACTTTAGCGGTGCTATGTTATCAATGGTTTCGCGCAGGGCGTCGTTAAAGTTGTTAGTGAGGTTATCAATAGAGCCCACATACTTTGAGAATGCTGCCATTACCGAGGGCAGTAGGTCAGCAAGAGTTGTTGTTGTGGCCGTATTAATGTTGCGGCTGCTATAGCAGTTAATATTATTATTAGCTTGCCGAACATGCGTCTGAACCTCAAATTTTATAAGGTAATGATCAGACAATACTTTAGTAATGGGAGTATCGTAACTTTGGAAACGGTGATACCCCTGACAAGCACTAGGTCTATCGTATTACAGTTGCGATGCGTGGGTTCATTTATTATTTGTGTGAGACCACAGCTATCAATTATAGTCTGGAGCGCTACGCACGGTGCGTCCGATGGGGAATTAATATGGATATTGAAGTCCCCCATTATGATTATATTATCGGCGTGTGTCACTAGATCAGCAACGAACTCTGAGAATTCATTAATAAAGTCCGAATAGGGCCCTGGGGGGCGGTAGATAACAGCCAGGTGTAGAGGCAGCGGTGTGACAGACCTCATAGTAAGCACCTCAAACGATTTATATTTATTATTTATGTTAGGACTAAGGTTAAAGTTTTCGTTGTATATTAGTGCGACCCCCCCACCCCTTTTAAGAGGACGGGCAATATGCGCATGTGTAAAGTTAGGAGGACATGCCTCATTTAGCGCAAAAAAGTTGTTTGGTTCCAGAATCAGAATAGTTTTCATTGCCATTGTTTGAGAACTGGTTGACAAACTAGGAATTTTTCTTGGTGCAATCGTGCAACATAAAACACATATGACACGGAATTGGTAATAAAAAGAGCTGTAACTGAGTTATCAGATTTTGTTATTGTTCATGTGCCTGATGGCCTAGGGGAAAAAACTGTGATCAGTGATCTGTTACTGTCATGTTTTGTGGTCACGTTCTGTTTGGTTTTGGACTCATTGTGTACTTTTGTTTGTTTTGTCACCATGACAACTCATTAGTTTCACCTGTTGTGTTCACGACTCACGCACCTGATTTGTTTGGACTCACGCACCTGTCAATCACTGCACCACTATTTAAGCCTGTAGTTGCCAGGCAGTCAGCCTGGCGACACCACCCTTTACACACCCTTGTAATCCATGCTGATGATCCATGCTCTTTTCTCGTTCCACGTAAGTTTTCGTTATTCATGCCACAGTTTTCAAGTTTTGTTTTATGTCCATAGTTGACGTTATAGTAATAGTTTTTGTTTTAATAGCAAAGTTTGTTCTCCGCCTTGTGCGCGTCTTTTGTTTGTTCCTTTTCAAGTTAATATTAAAAGATATCACTACCTTCACGCCATGTCCGGTCCAGTCGATTTGCACCACGGGAAAACAAACCACACCACAGTCCTAGTCCTGACAGTTACTAAGAAAAAAAAGCCCAAAAAAATAGCACGGAGGGAAATCAGATTTCTCACTAAATTAGAATGAAACATGAAGTTCCTTTGCAAACAAATAACTTGGACAACAGTGCTTCATTGGAGTATTTTCTTCACTAAATTCTAGTGCAAACACTCAGCAAAAAGGTTGACTAATGACTGAATGAACAGGTGGACTTAAAAAGAACCATGAGACACAGCATATAGCAAAATAATATACTGCTGACTTATAAGGAACCTGTAACAAGTTAACTTTAAAGCTCTTTAAAGGGAAACTGCACTTTTTTTGGAATTTTGAAATCAACCATGAAAAAGGATGTATTTTTTGAATGCTTTCTAACGAGTGTAGTCTCGATACCAATATTTAGGTACCGGTACCAAAATGATTTTAAGACTTTTTGGTACTTTTCTAAATAAAGCGGACCACAAAAAATGGCACTGTTGGCTGTATTTTAACAAAAAATCTTAGGGTACATTAAACATATGATTATTATTGCAAGTTTGTCCTTAAATAAAATAGTGAAAAAACTAGACAATTGATCTTTTAGTAGTAAGTAAACAAATAAAGGCTCCTAATTTAGTCTGCTGACACATGCAGTAACATATTGTGTCATTTTCCATTCTATTATTTTGTCAACATTACCTAAGGACAAGTGGTAGAAAATGAATCATTAATCTACTTGTTCATTTACATTTACTGTTAATATCTGCTTATTTTGTCTTTTAACATTTTATATCTACACTGTTAAAATGTAATAATCACTTATTCTTCTGTTGTTTGATACTTTACATTAGTTTTGGATGATACCACAAATTTCGGCATCAATCCGATACAAAGTCGTTACAGGATCATACATTGGTCATATTCTAAGTCCTCAGGTGTCCAGGGACATATTTCCTAAGTTTATAAACAAAATATACATTTTAAAAAAACTAAAGAAGATGTGATGCCAAAAAATATCGACGTAATCATAGTGGTATTGACTAGATACGTTCCTGTACTTGGTATCATTACAGTGGAAGAAAGGTGTAGATCCACCAGTGGCGTTTGTTCACATTTTGACGCCGGTGAGCTACAGTGTGTCATGAAGCATGTTTAGCTATTCCTCGTCCTGCAGGGATGATACTTGTAAGAAACTCAATTTATTTGTCGCCATGGAGGTAAGGATTAGTGATTTAGAAGTAGCTAAAACACTGCCGATTGGGGTTGGACTTTAACCATGTCTTGTCTTCAAGCACCTCTTCCTAAGGGTGTTCCAGTGTTATAACTTCACCTTTGTCGTTAGTTTTTGAGCCAAAATGCATCCCTTCTCCCTTTTCTGTCTACACACTGTGTCTGCTTGTAAGTACTCTGTGATTGTGCGCTGCCGAACATGCTCGTCTGCTCGTAAACCAGCAATGACACGACGTGACAACGACGGGGGTAAGAAAAGCCTGCTTACAATAAGGTCAATGGGAGGAATTCTATTCTGCCGATAACGCCTTTTAAAAGAGCCATCCCAAAACAGCTAACAATACTCCATTCACCTTTCATGACGTAATTATTAAGCAGTGTTAATTTTGATGACTAACAATGTTCGTCTTAGTTGTCGTCAACAACCTATTTTCCCCTTTCTAAAACGGGAAGATAACGAGTCAAAACAAACGCACTTTGACGAAAACAATGACAAAATTATTTTACAATTTAGTTGAGGAATAAAAATGGGATGAAATCCAATCATATTTATATTCGTCCTTAGGTAGTTGGGGCAAGTTAGGAATCAATCCGATCATGCAGGAGAGGGGCGGTGCTAAGTCACGGAACAACAACTACGAAGTTAGGTTGTCTGGATTTTTCCCCAAGAAACAAGACTATATTGTAGGAATGCAACAATAAAAGGTAATAATGATGACGATGAAGAGAAAACTACCGACGGTTAGTATTACCCTTTTAAATCAAAATGATCTAAAGACTGATAACTGCACTTTTATAAACGAACGGCCCACGGCCGACTTATGCTAATTTTATGCTTACATGTATACAAGAAACATATGTCTTTCCCCGTTATAAACAACATTCCCCCAATCTACACTTCCATAAACACATTACTGTCCGAGCAACTATTCAGTTGTGCACATTGAACCTACAAGCTGATGATCCATCTTTCCTCAGAGTGGAAAAAAGACAAGGTGTTTGTATGGTGCGTTCAAGTACCACGGAACAGACGATGTCCGGAACAAAAGATACATAAGTAGAATAGATTGTATTTGTAACACAATTTTAATTTAAATTGATCCTAAAGAACTACAGTACAAATATTTACAGTACACCAATAAAGGATTAGCTATTAAAACAGATAAAACACTTCGGCAAAACAAACAAAAAAATACAAAACAGTGTTTTTTAGATATGTTTGAAAAGGTTTTTGAGCACATTCCACAATATTGCGATAATTATGATAACGGTGATAATTTTGTTCACAATAATCATGATATCAAATTCTCATATCGTTACATCCCTATCCTGTACACACATATTTACAATATGAATTTTACCCCTGAACGATAGAAAAGACATATGGCCACATTTTAGCTTAGCAAGGTAGACCAGTGTTAAACCAGTGGAAATTATGCAACTTCACCTAATTGGTCGAAATAATCTTTTTTGCAAATAAATGATTATTATCTGAAAATAATCTGCCGTTGTTCAGTGTCTGTGCTGTGTAAAACTCGGCAGGGTAACCACGTAACACTCCTCGTTAGTAGGTGGCAGCAGTTATTTAATTGCTTTGTAAAAGTCTGAATGTGTCGGATGAGATGAGGATGGTTTGTCGTGATCCCAATATGCAAAGCACAGCGGGAGGCAACGTGCAGGTAAAAAGATGTGTAATGCTTAAACCAAAAATGAACAAAAGGGAAAGGAAAAGGCAATGACTATGCAAAACTACCGGTAAACTGGCTACAAAGTAAACAGAAACAGGATGCTGGACGACGGCAAAAACTTACGGCGTCCACAAAGTGCATCCGTACACGACATGACAATCAACAAAGAAGGATAGCAACAGCTTAAATAGTCTTGCTGGCTAACACAAAGCAGGTGCGCGGAATAGCGCTCAAAGGAAGACATGAAACTGCTACAGGAAAAAAAAACAGGAAGGGCCACCAAAATAACAGCGCAAGACCAGAACTAAAGCACTACACACAGGAAAATACCATCAAACTCAAAATAAGGCACAACGACCTTGTGGAAATAAAAAAAATTTTAACGTTTTTCTGCTGGTGGTGTGCCTCCGGATTTTTTAATGAAAAAAATGTGCCTTGCCTCAAAAAAGGTTGAAAAACACTGAGGTAGACAACAAGACACGTTTTTAAACCCTGTGGCTTCATTTTCTCCTTAAAAAAATATAACCAACTTGAAGAGACATTTAATCATCAGGACATCTACGCAACAGTAAGTAGTAGGGGTGTAATGGTACACAAAAATTTTGGTTTGGTACGTACCTCGGTTCAGAGGTCACGGTTCGGTTCATTTTCGGTAGAGTAAGAAAACAACAAAATATAAATTTTTGGATTATTTATTTAAAAATCTTCCACCAAAAATATTTTTCTTAGTGGAATATTAAATGTGAGGTAATCAGAAATTTGGATAGGTCAATAATTCATAATAACATTGATTTTGATTCAATATTATGTTTTGAGCAATGACAGTTTGAAAGAAAAAAAACAGGTTTGTTTTATTAGTCAACGTTGCAACTTTTTTATAATTACATTTAGCCTTTAAGCTTTGTTATTTCACTTTTGTTTATGTTTTGGTTTATTTTACTAGTATTTTTAGAATGTGCCGTGGGCCTTTAAAACATTAGCTGTGGGCCGCAAATGGCCTCCGGGGCACACATTTTACACCCTTGCTATAGATAATAAAAAATAAAATCTGATACATCTATGGGTAAAAAGCAGAGCCTGGCGACGCATGCGCGTTTATCATAACTCTCTCGCTCTCTCTGTCTCTGCCCCTCCCTCACGAATGTTGTTGCGGCACCACTTTTTGTTTTGTTTTTAACCCCTTCCTAACCCTGAACGTACATTGAAAATACACGCAACCCTAACTTAAAATGCCGGACATTTGAGGCATTTAAGAAACTCCACCCAGACAGCCCCGCAAAAGAGGACATATCCCGTGAAAAGAGTAGGTATGGTCAGTCTATCGTAGCTCTGTTGCTGCTAGCATGCCATGTATTGTTGTTGTTTTTTTGATTGATAGAAACTTTTATTAGTAGATTGCACAGTACAGTACATATTCCGTACAATTGACCACTAAATGGTAACACCCGAATAAGTTTTTCAACTTGTTTAAGTCGGGGTCCACGTAAATCAATCCATGGTGCCTCCGTGTGCATTGTTTACTCAACGTGCGGCGCGCTACTTAATATGTCCGTGTCGTTCGGTAAACCTCCGAACCGAACCGAAACCCCCGTACCGAAACGGTTCAATAGAAATACACATAGCGTTACACCCCTGGTAAGTTGGCTTGAACTAATATTGCCAAATGACTGTTATGTTCTTATTAAAGACAGTATAGAGGAAGCAAGATTGCTTACTCTACCACTATTTTTGTCGTACGCATAGGTGAGCTTTCCCACCAATCTAGAATAAAACTAGTTTGTTTCTTCAAGTGACCATTTTAGTCAACATTTGGGGGGAAAAAATGCTACATTACAGCTAAAACAATAACATACAATAAGGTTTAGTGTGAATTGTACTCTTTGAAATATTCACGGAGTGCAGGTCTTGTTGTGAACTTCATTTTTGAGATGCTCTGCAATAATAATTAATGAAAGTGCTTTCAGGACAACTTCGAAAATGCGTTGTCCGCCATACTTTATATTTTAGTCGACAAAAAATGTTGAGGAATTTTGTCGAATAAAAACTAAATTACTTAAGATGATTAAAATAAGAGTAAAACTAAAACACGTTTTCGTCAACATGCTATAACTGAAACTACCGTATTTCCTTGAGTTGCCGCAGGGCATATAGTATGTGCCTGCCTTGAGATACTGCCGGGTCAAACTCGCTTTGCAAAATAATTAGCGCATGCTTAGTATTACCGCCTGGTCAAACTCGTGACATCACGAGTGACACTTCCCCTGTCATCATTTTCAAAATGGAGGAGGCTGATTTCAATACCGGTAATTTGAAATCGCATAAAGGGAAGAAGATTAAGAGCTATTCAGTAGGATTTAAGGTCCAAGCTTACATCATACTGAAATTTTTACTGCAGGCCTTTGGTAAGTGCCGGAGTGAGAAGAGGTTTTAAAATAATTAGCGCATCCTTACTTTTACCGCATGCCTTTGGTAAGCGCAGGAGTGTTAAATTAATTAGCGCCCCGGTGGCACTTCAAGGAAATACAGTACATTAAAAACAGCTGTCAAAATCGACACGTATGGCTATGTTGATATCATCGGTTGGTGAGTTGCTTTCTCGCCTCGGTGCTCATGAAAGTTTATTCTTGACCGTGAATAATGCCTGAGAGAGCCCACATCTGCGGTCCTCTCCAAGGTTTCGCATTGTCATCCCACTGGGTTGAGTTTTTCCTTGCCCTTATGTGGGATCTGAACCGAGGAATGTCGTTGTGGCTTGTGCAGCCCTTTGAGACACTTGTCATTTAGGGCTATATAAATAATTAGTGATTGATTGATTGATTGATTGATTGATTGATTGATTGATTGATTGATTGATTGATTGATTGATTGATTGATTGATTGATTTGGACTCGAGGGCATTGCAAACTCCTTCCAGATTGCAAAAAATAATGAGATCAGGATCGCCGGGCGGGATTTCATAGATGTGACGTAGCACCGAAGCGACTGTTTGATTTAAACAACCTCGCTGCTATTGCAACTGTTGTGTTAAATCTATCGAATATTAATTATTTCAAAGATGAACAGAGAACTTTCCGCTCTGTCGTTATCCAATATGTTGGCTGTTCTGTTTTGGATTTCCCAGCGTCGCTCTCATCAGCGTCACGGGTTGATTTGGATGTGAGTGGTTGAAATAGCACGTCGTTCTAGATGACGGACAAGTGGTTTATCCAATCACATTAGGGCTGAGGAATATATCGATATACTCGATATATCGCGGGTTTGTCCCTGTGCGATATAGAAAATGACTGTATTGTGATATTCGAGTAAATGTTCTCAGGCAGTTGCTTTTAGTTGCGGGCATTACACTACAGGCTCTTCCCACTCATTCTTGTCTCTCCTTCTTACAGAGACTTAAACAAGCACACCTTTTTACATACGTGATGTGTGCAACGTCACACAATCCCGCGGAGCAGACAGGTAGCGACATGGTAACGTAAGCTGTGGTGCTAACGGTGAGGTACGGGTGGTAATACGAGAGAGAGAAGGTGCAAATCTTGTAACAAATGGAGGAAGAATGAATTACCAAGAAAAACAGCATGGGATCCATCGTCTGACGGTGGTTTGGCTTCAAGCAGGAATAAGTTCAACATTTTTGCGGCAAAGGCGTTGCTACAAAAAGTAGCAGCACTGCTAATGTAGCATCATTTGAAAAGTCACCGGCTAGAGAATGAAGAGTGCTTGTAACTCTGCATGTCAACATCACCGGCCAGTGCCACACCAACAAAATGCCGAAGCAACTATTTCCAGATCAACACCGTATGAAAAAAAAAGTCAACAACAAAAGGAGATAACGTCCGCAGGAACCTATTATGTAGCTCATTTTTATTTGACAGTTATGGAAATATCTTATGTGACAACATGCACAAAAGTGCACTTTATATGTTTTAAACTATTGTAGTGGCGTTCTGTACAAAAACGACACTTTAACTTAGTATTGTTTTGATATGTCATCCAAGTCAGTGGTTCTCAAATGGGGGTAAGCGTACCCCTGGGGTACCTGAGGGTATGCCAAGGGGTACGTGAGATTTTTTTAAAAAATATTCTAAAAATAGCAACAATTCAAAAATCCTTTATATATATATATATATATATATATATATATATATATGTATATATATATATATATATATATATATATATATATATATATATATATATATATATATTGAATAATATTTCAACAAAATACGAATGTAAGTTCATAAACTGTCAAAAAAAATACAACAATGCAACTGTCAAAAAAAATACAACAATGCAATATTCAGTGTTGACAGTTTGATTTTATTGTGGACATGTTCCATAAAAATTGATGTTAAAGATTTCTTTTTTGGTGGAGAAATATTCAGAATTATGTTCATGAATCCAGATGGATCTCTATTACAATCCCCAAAGAGGGCACTTTAAGTTGATTATTACTTCTATGTGTAGAAATCTTTATTTATAATTGAATCACTTGTTTATTTTTCAACAAGTTTTTAGTTATTTTTATATCTTTTTTTCCAAATAGTTCAAGAAAGACCACTACAAATGAGCAATATTTTGCACTGTTATACAATTTAATGAATCAGAAACTGATGACAAAGTGTTGTATTTTACTTCTTTATCTCTGTTTTTCAACCAAAAATGCTTTGCTCTGATTAGGGGGTACTTGAATTAAAACAAATTTCACAGGGGGGTACATATCTGAAAAAAGCTTGAGAACCACTGATCTAAGTGACATCATGCACAAAAGTGCACTAAAAACCTGTTTTGGAAATGCCATGAATTTTTGTGCCACTGCTTAATAACTGTTTAATAAATACAGTTTTGGTCAATTGACTTAATTGTGGTTTCCCTCTCTGCATGAAAGTTTAAAATGAGCATATATTAATGCAGTATGAACAAGAATGTTTTAATGTAGACACATAGAATCCTCATACTGCTGTGATTATATGCATCCAGTGTTAATGCAAGGCTGAGGAAAAATATCGAGATATATATCGTGTATCGTTACATGGCCTGAAAATAATTGAGATATTAATAAAACGCCTTATCGCCCAGCCCTAAATCATATACAATGTTTTTTTTTTTTTACAAGGCCCTGCCTTCTGAAATACATCTTCTATTGAGAAGTCCCAGATCCTTGTGTGGGGTTCAGCGAACTACAAGGATCTGGCAAGAAACATGTTAGGGTTGTCCCGCCAATCAATGTAAAGCAGGGGTTTCAAACTCAATTTACCGGGGGGCCACTGGATGCAGAAACTGGGTGAGGCTGGGCCGCGAAAAAAGATTTCTTAAAAAAATCTAACATTAATTTTGTAATGAATTTACCTTCTTTGAATGGCTTTCCTGCCCTAGCAACATACTTGCCAACTCTCGCGTTCTTTCCGGGAAACACCCGAATATCAGCGCCCCTCCCGACAATCTCCCGGGGCAATCATTCTCCCCGTTCCCACCCGGACAACAATATATTGTACAATATACACCCCCGCCACCCAACCCCGCACACCTATTGTAGCCCAGAAGAGTTAGGGCTGCATTGGATTCTGGGTATTTGTTCTGTTGTTTTACGGTGCAGATGTTCTCCCAAAATGTGTTAGTCATTCTTGTTTGGTGTGGGTTCACAGTGTGGCAAATATTTGTAACAGTGATAAAGTTGTTGATACGCCCACCCTCAGTGAGACCTGTATGGCTGTTGATCAACTATGTCTTGCAGTCACTTACTGTGTCTTCAGAAGCGAAATACAACATGTGGCTGGGCTGGCACGCTGTTTGTACGATTGTAGAGGACGTTAAAGGCAGTGCCTCCATGGTGCCCCCTTATTATCATTGTTAGGGGGGAATTTGGGAGAATGATTACCCCTGGAGGGGCACTGACAACTGGGAGTCCCCCGGAAAAAGCGAGGGTATACAAGTATGACGCCGCAAAGCAGGGGTGTCAAACTCAAATACAGAGTGGGCCAAAATTCTAAACTGAACAAAGCCGCGGGCCAAAGTTGAACAACTTAACCTCTTAATAGGGATCCAAACAAGTTTTGCGTTGAATATTGAACAAGCAAGGCTTATATAACTTTATAGTGACAAGTAAAATCGAGTTTTCTTGTTAGCGGGGGTGTATATTGTAGCGTCCCGGAAGAGTTAGTGTTACAAGGGGTTCTGGGTATTTGTTCTGTTGTGTTTATGTTGTGTTACGGTGCGGATGTTCTCCTGAAACGTGTTTGTCATTTTTGTTTGGTGTGGGTTCACAGTGTGGTGTAACAGTGTTAAAAATTGTTTATACGGCCACCCTCAGTGTGACTTGTATGGCTGTTGACCAAGTATGCCTTGCATTCACTTGTGTGTGTGTGTGTGTGTGTGTGTGTGTGTGTGTGTGTGTGTGTGTGTGTGTGTGTGTGTGTGTGTGTGTGTGTGTGTGTGTGTGTGTGTGTGTGTGTGTGTGTGTGTGTGTAGAAGCCGCATATATTACGTGACTGGGCCGGCACACTGTTTGTATGCAGGAAAAGTGGACGTGACGACAGGTTGTAGAGGATGCTAAAAGCAGTACCTTTAAGGCACACCCCCAATATTGTTGTCCGGTCGGAAATTCGGGAGAATGGTTGCCCCGGGAGATTTTCGGGGGGGGCACTGAAATTCGTGATTCTCCTGGAAAGATCGGGAGGGTTGGCAAGTATGAGAATTAGCGTTGAATGCGGTGATACAGCGGCACCGCCAATGTATAATACCGGCGGGCCAGCTCTAATTCTGATTTATTATTGTTTCAAGGGCCAAATGAAATTAAACGGCGGGCCAAATTTGGCCAGAGTTTGACACCCATGCTGTAAAGCATTATTCATATAAAACTCGCGGGCCACACAAACATTAAATTTTCATATTACGGTGCGGGCCGCAAAATAACGTCTCGCGGACTGCAATTGACCCGCGGGCCACGTGTTGGAGACCCTTGATGTAAAGCTATGCATTTCTATACACTCAGCCCATAGGAGGCGCTGTAGCTAATCTAATTAATAACCACTGCCTAGGTTCATTCCAAGATGGCGGATTTACATTAAAGATCTAAACAATATTGATTGTCCCTTTTTAAAAGAAAGCTTTCATAAATATTTACCGGCACGTGGATGCAGTGAGGATTTACACTTATGGCGGCACCAGGACATGAGATCCAATACCAAACTCGACAAGAACTCAATGCAATGGCGGGTTGTTTTCCTAAATAAGAGAGACACAACATCCGGGCTTTTTTTTTTTTGCAGGTGTCCCTAATATAGTGGGCGTACACACCTCACCTTGGCGGGTGACACATAAAGTGATCAGCGCGAGACAAACACGCGACCGGCACGTGCGAGCGCGCGCCCGGCCCGATCCCCCAGATAGCGAGCGGTCCGCCGCGCGATTGCCGCATTGAGGCGAAGGCGGGAAAAAAAAAAAAAGAGGTGGCGGGAAAAAAAGAAAGAGGTGGAGGAAGACGATCTGTCACTTCATACTTATTTATCCGCTCTTTGGCCCTTTTTTTTTCCTTGCGTGCATGTCCCCTGCGACATGAGTGCGTGCGCGTGTGTGTCTCCGAATATACACATCCGGTGGAGCGGTGTCACATTGCCGTGCAGGGTTCGATTCCCCACAGTAAAGTGGGACACCTGCAACCCGCGTGAGTCTTCATCTCTCGGTTGATGAGGTTGATGATTGCGTTCGGGGCTGGCGAAATAAGACAATGGCGTCGTGCCCGCCAATCACGGCCGAGAACGGAGGTGCGACTTATATTCGTACCCAGCGCTCTTCCGTTAACGGGACCCTGGTGGGCGCCGTGTTTACTGCGGCACCATCCAGAAGAGCTTTATCATTACAGTATTACACACACAGCGGCACCCCCTTACCTTCCCTTCCCCACCCACTGCCTGCTGCTGCTCTCGGTCGCCATGGCAACCACTGCGTTATAGCCTCTGCTTTCAGGCACCAAGGACAGGACTGAGCCAAATAGTGCTCCTTTTTTAGAGCCACAGCCACAGGGGAGGCGTCAAACGTGGCAACATGCCCATCCGTCCATGCATTTTGTACCGCTTGTCCCTTTCGAGGCGGCGGATGGTCGGCGAATAAAAAGCGTTTGCGCCGTTAACGCTGATGCGTGATGGTGCACGCTGGCTGCAGACTCAGCACAAATCAGGCAACGCTGACGGATGAGCTCAAGGAGGAGGGCGGAAAAATGAACATTTCAATGACATGTGATGGAAGTGGTGATGCGTTGGAGGTGGACGACAATGAGCTGATGCAAGGCGAATAGCTGCATGGTTTCACACACACACAAACTAACAGCCTTAGCGTAACCTTGGGGGGGGTTACTGGAATAGTCATCATCATCATCATCGCCACCATATAGGCGGCTGCTGTATCCCAGTTCCACGGCAACAGATTAATGCGAAACGAAGAGGAAATGGCAAAGTACCAAAGGAAGACGTAACGTGAGCCAAAATTATAAATGACTCCCCAATCATAAGACTTCTTGAGGCGAGTATTGGTAGGTAAAGTTCATCAATCGCATCATTGAAACCAAAACAATGCTTATTGGAGGTGATTATTATCACCACACACAAACACACACACGCACACATGAACGCACGCGCACACACACACATGCGTGTGCGCACACACACACACACACACACACACACACACACACACACACACACACACAGCAGGCCTAGACAGGAGGAGGACAGAGTGTAGGTACACAGAACATCAGCGGGTCAAATGTGCGAGAAAATGAGAGCAGACAGTGTTGACAAACAATGTTGCAACCTTGTGTGGGAACCACAGGTGCAGAAACACAAAAGAAGAATCACTGCGGGATGGAGAAACTAGAAGAGAAATTTTCCCTGCAACGTTCATATTGTTGTTACTCAGCCAGCGTTTGTGGGTCTGATGGACCCGTTGCATTTTGTGGCTTTTAATGCCTCACAATCAAACACTTGCATGTTAAAATACTGAACAGTTCACCTTATCCCAATAAACATCTGTTCAGTATTTTAACATACAAGTGTTTGATTGAACGTGCAATGGGTCCATCAGACCCACAAACGCTGGCTGAGTAACAACAATATGAAAACAAGGGTTAAAGGAGTGGCTCCACACTGTGTATGGAGACACAATCAGCTGTAAACTTGACAGCTGGAGGACTAATAATTAATACAGTATGAGCCGGGGGGATCAGCGTTTGGGATCGGCATGGAAAGGCATTAATCGTTAAAGGCGATTGTTTAGTATTAATATGCACAGAAACCTTAGGCTCAAAGACAGTTACACTATATTGCCAAAGGTATTTTGCCACCCATCTAAATGATGAGAATCAGGTGTCCTAATCACTTGGCCTGGTGTACAAAATCAAGCACTTAGGCACGCGACACTGTTTCTACAAACATTTGTGAAAGAATGGGTGGCTCGCAGTGATTTCCGGCATGGAACTGTCATAGGATGCCAGCGGTGCAACAAATCCAGTCGTGAAATTTCCTCGCTCCTAAATATTCCTAAGTCAACTTCATTATAAGAAAACTGAAGAGTTTGGGAACAACAACAAGTCAGCCACCAAGTGGTAGGCCACGTAACTTGCCAGAGAGGGGTCAGCAGATGCTGAAGCGCATACTGCAAAGACTTTCTGCACAGTCAGTGGCCACGGGGCTCCAAACTTCATGACCATCCAATTAGCCCACACACAGTACGCAGAGAGCTTCACGGATTGGGTTTCCAATGGCCGATGCTGCTGCATCCAAGCCATACATCACCAAGTCCAATGCAAAGTGTGGGATGCAGTGGTGTAAAGCACGTCGCCACTGGACTCTAGAGCAGTGGAGACGCCTTCTCTGGAGTGATGAATCACGCGTTTCCATCTGGCAACCTGAAGGACAAGTCTGGGTTTGGAGGTTGCCAGGAGAACGCTACATTTCCACTAATTCGGTGGAGCAGGAATTATGATGTGGGGTTGTTTTACAGGAGTTGGTCTTGGACCCTTAGTTCCAGTGAAAGGAACTTCGAATGCTCCAGGATATCAAAACATTTTGGACAATTCCATGGGATGGCACTTCCAGTTCATATGTGAGTCACGGCAGGTGGCCAAATACTTCTGGCAATATAGTGTATGATCTGCACCAGATTCTAGCTAAATAGCTCATTTCCATCTGCAGTCCCTGGCTACCTAAATTAAAGAGACACAAAAATCATGCAATAAAATGATAACAATGAAATTATACTACAGCATGTAATCAAATTAACAAAAGTCATAAAATGCCATTTCATTAACATATACTTATTATACAATACAACCACACTTCAATTACATAAAGGGTCTCAGACACGCGGCCCACGGGCCAATTGCGGCCCGCGAGACGTTATTTTGCGGCCCCCACGTTAATATGAAAGTTTAATGTTAGTGCAGCCCGAGAGTTTTATATAAATGCCGCTTGAAAGCGTTATATTATTTGGGTCAAAAATGGCTCTTTAAACATTCTGGGTTGCCAACCCCTGCGTTAGTGGAAAAGCGGCGAATGAGTGAAGGAGACAAGGGTTTTCTTACGTGCCCGGCTGCAGTCACACCATGACACCCGTCCGTCAGTAATAACAGTCCCCGATAACCTGGACCAATTCAAACCGTTAGTTTTTTTTAATTGTTTAATTTGAACTGCCTCACACAACGAACACTACATATATTTCTATATGACGCCGGATGACACTACGGGAGCCGTCACTTTTTTGCGCTTGCTATCCAGGTACTTTCCTAACTATTAACCGCCGACCGCCATGTTGCATTTTTTTTTAAGAAATATTTTCTTGCGGCCAAGCCTCACCCAGACTCTGCGTCCAGTGGCCCCTGGGTAAATGTTTGTACTTTATTACAAAAATTAGCCGATTCAGACCCTTGGCCACTTTTCTCTCATACAATAAAATCAACCGAATGGCTGTTATTTACAATAAAAAAATTAATATGATTTTGGTTCCTTTTTTGTTTGCTCTTTTTGACCCCTTATTGAGAAGACAGCACCAAATTGGGGTTTGTACTGTCAAAAGCTTTTATCTCAACTTTGACACCCAAGCATAAGACTTCTTTATGCAAGTATTGGCAGGTAAAGTTCATCAAACGCATCATCGAAACCAAAACAATGCTTAAAATATAATGCTTTCAAGGCTACCGGCGACTTGGCTCAGAGCACACAGGGTGCAAATGTAAACAAAAGACATGGCTGACAATAGTGACAGGATGAACGACATTTGCGGCGCTACGCTTTGGAAAATGCGACCCACATCGCGCTTCAGATATTGCAGTTTGAACGCAAGTATTTTTGGGTCCTAAATTAAAGAAATTTCAAGCCATAATTTGGCTCAATGGAGTGCTATGAGGTGGCGACTTGTCCAGGGTGTACCCCGCCTTCCGCCCGATTGTAGCTGAGATAGGTGCCAGCGCCCCCAAAAAGGGAATAAGCGGTAGAAAATGGT
Source organism: Nerophis ophidion (assembly GCF_033978795.1). NCBI lineage: Eukaryota > Metazoa > Chordata > Actinopteri > Syngnathiformes > Syngnathidae > Nerophis > Nerophis ophidion. Next base: position 64,790,816 of record NC_084618.1, read on the forward strand.
TGGTTGGATGGATGGATGGATGGATGGATGGGGTAAAAATATCAATATACTGCAGCATTGGATGGGTATTAAAATGGTCCTAAAGGCCCACTGAAATGCCCATCCATCCATTTACCGCTTATTCCCTTTTTGGGGTCGCGGGGGGCGCTGGCACCTATCTCAGCTACAATCAGGCGGAAGGCGGGGTACACCCTGGACAAGTTGCCACCTCATCGCAGCCCATTGAAATGAGATTTTCTTACTTAAACAGGGATGGCAGGTCCATTCTATGTGTCCTACTTGATCATTTCGCGACATTGCCATATTATTGCTGAAAGGATTTAGTAGAGAACATCGACAATAAAGTTCGCAACTTTTGGTGCTGATAAAAAAGCCTTGCCTTTACCAGAAGTCGCAGACGATGACGTCACAAAGGTGAGGTCTCCTCACGTCCTCACATTGTTTATAATGTGAGCCTCCAGCAGCAAGAGCTATTCGGACCGAGAAAACGACAATTTCCCCATTAATTTGAGCGAGGATGAAAGATTCGTGGATGATGATATTGATAGCGAAGGACTAGAAAAAATAAATACATTTTAAAAAATTAAGTTAAAAAAAAAGACGATTGCATTGGGACGGATTCAGATGTTTTTAGACACATTTACTAGGATAATTCTGGGAAATCCCTTATATTTCTATTGTGTTGCTAGTGTTTTAGTGAGTTAAATAGTACCTGATAGTCGGATGGCTGTGTCCACAGGTGTCTTGAGGCCAGTGTCTGGGGGAAGTCATGGCAGATACAAGGACAGCGCAAACTCCACAGATCTCCAGTAGGAGGCGACTTTTAAACACAATTTTCTCACCGAAACCTGCCGGTTGACAAGTGGTCTGGATCCATGTTCGCTTGACCGCTCTGATCCATAATAAAGCTTCACCCCCGGGAATTTTAAACAAGGAATCACCATGTGTTTGTGTGGCTAAAGGCTAAAGCTTCCCAACACCATATTTCTACTTTGACTTCTCCATTATTAATTTAACAAATTGCAAAAGATTCAGCAACACAGATGTCCAGAATACTGTTTAATTGCGCGATGAAAAGAGACGACTTTTAGCCGTAACTGGTGCTGACTAATATTTCCTGACAGTCTGTGACGTCACACGCAAGCGTCATCATTCCGCGATGTTTTCAACAAGAAATTCCGCGGGAAATTTAAAATTGCAATTTAGTAAACTAAACCAGCCGTATTGGCATGTGTTGCGATATTAATATTTCATTATTGATATATAAACTATCAGACTGCGTGGTCGGTAGTAGTGGGTTTCAGTAGGCCTTTAAGTGGAAGATGTCATGCAAAGCTGTCACTCTGTGTAATCATAGCCAATTTTAATAACCACAAAAGGGACAAGCGGTAGAAAATGGATGGATGGATTGATGTTAATATAGAACACACACACATACAAGTTAATGAAAGGCCTACTTAGTCAACAGCCATACATGACACACTAAGGGTGGCCATATAAACAACGGCAACACTGTCATAAACATGTGCCATATTGTGAAACGACTCTTAACAACAATGATAAACATTAGAGATGCGCGGTTTGCGGTCTCATCCGCGGACTCCGCGGATAAACCGCGGGTCGGGCGGGTGACATGATGAAAAAATAGATTTTTATTAGATTCGGGCGGGTGGAGGTTGAACCATCCGGAAATATTTGATATACAGTATCCTTTAAAATTCAAAGAGCCATTTAAGACCTGTGTCACAAAGCGAAGAAGACAATAGGAGACGCTAATATTCTCTAGAATCACTGCCGGCAGTCACCCAGATAATAAGTATTAGGGCGTGCTATGAAGCCATTGGCTTTGTCGCCTTCTACAGCATGTACGATCTGCTTGTCAGTCCAGCAACATGTTGTGTGTGGCTTCCGCAGCAACACGCACACGACTGCAAGGCATACTGGGTGACACAGAGTACACTAATAGTTGTGATATAAACAATTTTAACACTCTCAGTGATATGTGCCACACTGTGAAGCCACACCAAACAAGATTGACAAACACATTTCTGGAGAATATCCTCCCAGTAACACAACATAAACGCAACACAACAAATACCCAGAATCCTTTGTATCCATGACACATCCTTACTATTTTATATACCCTGCTAGCAGCAAACCCCCCGTGCGTTGGTAAGGTAGGCGGGGTTGGGGGTGCGGGGGTGTAAAATACATACAGGAATTGTCACGGATACAAAGGATTCTGGGTATTTGTTGTGTTGCGTTTATGTTGTGTTACTGTGAGGATGTTCTCCCGAAATGTGTTTGTCAATCTTGTTTGGTGTGGCTTCACAGTGTGGCGCATATTAGTAAGTGTTAAAGTTGTTTATATCACAACCATCAGTGTACTCTGTATCACCCAGTATGCCTTTCAATCTTGTTCGTGTGATTGCGGAATCTGCACACAACATGTTGCCGGACTAACAATCGGTTTGTACATGTTGTTGAAGGTGTCAAAGGCAATGGCTTCCCAGTACGCCCAAATTCTTGTCATCAGGATGAACGCTTTTGGATATTCGCGAGAACGTTAGCGGCTCCCATTGTCTTCATTACTCTGTGAAACGAGTTTAAATAGCTCTGTGAGTGGTAAAGGAGGCCGACCTCTGATGTATTTCAGCGGGCGGGTGGCAGGCGGTTGCGGTTCTGATAAAATGTTGGTTCGGGTGGACGGCGGGTGGATGACGACTTTGGTGATGCGGGTGCGGATGATATAATTGCCTATCCGAATATTTGCACTGCAACATTAACACAAGTAAACAAATACCCAGAATTACCTACAGTACTAGTTTACTGTACCAATCAGTATGGGGGCCACTGATTGGCTCAGCCTAAAGGAGCATTACTATATTGGATTAAAAGAGTGTAAATATAACCAAAGGGTATTATTTAATGTCTGGGGGGCTCTCGTAATGTTAAAAATGTATGTAGCAAATAAAAAAAAATGTTTATGATCTAGTTGTAAAAAGATTTATAGTGAATAATCCCTAGACTTTATGGAAATTCACTCATCGTGGTCATGTCTGGTGTTGTGTCGAATCGAGTTGCTTTGTCAAAAGAAGCCACCAGTTGCATAATTTGACAGCGGTGTCTATCTATTTACATCAAAAATTGCTAACTTTAGTTTGGAAACGCCGATTCAGATATAAAATAATGCTACCGCTGTAGAATGGCTATTATTTAGTAGTTTATATGATTTGGAGGTAGCAAATTCTGACAGGTGGAATTAGCCATCAAATTCTGCTCCTATTATCGCTCGGTAGTCATGGGCAAGACTCTTATTTTGAGACACTTGTGATTAAGGGCTATATAAATAAAAGTTGATTGCTTGATTGATTCTTTTCGTAGTTCCTCGGTGCACACACAACCTTTGTTTTCACTTCATTGTTTTCACTGAAATTGCTATTGCTGTTTAAACGGTGATGAAAACTAAATTGCAAGTTACCATAATAAGCGTCAATGTGAACTTCATCATGCAGTATTTGTCTACATGCTTATTGGTCAAAAAAATTTACAAAAAAATATACTTTAAAAATGTCGATTTACTTATACCACCAGTGACAGAATCAACTCTTAATCTGTCCGAGATATCTCATTTCGATGGGTAAAACCTGGAGAAAACGCTTTGTGCTAATGCGAATACATGCACATTGTCAGAAGCGTGAGGTAACTCATTTTGACAGATAACTTATTTAGACCAGGAGTAATTAAACTACGATAAAGGTGTGACGACTGTACATGTAATATAGATATCCTCTAATGCTCATGGTCAAAGACTTATGGACAATTAGTTGCTTCCCAAAGGGGTTTTGCTTGATGTTTGGCCGTGTTTTCCAGACCAGTCTCGCTCAAAATGTGCTTGTATTACCAAAATAAGATGAAGCGTATGTAGAACTTGGCTTCACTGGAACCACGGTGGGTGACGAAGAAAGATTGATGTGGTTTCCTTTAAAGGCCTACTGAAATGAGATTTTCTTATTCAAACGGGGATAGCAGGTCCATTCTATGTGTCATACTTGATGATTTCGCGATATTGCCATATTTTTGCTGAAAGGATTGAGTAGAGAACATCGACGATAAAGTTTGCAATTTTTGATGCTGATAAAAAAGCCTTGCCTTTACCGGAAGTCGCAGACGATGACGTCACAAGGGTGAGGGCTCCTCACGTCCTCACATTGTTTTTATTGGGAGCCTCCAGCAGCAAGAGCTATTCGGACCGAGAAAACAACAATTTCCCCATTAATTTGAGCGAGGATGAAAGATTCTTGGATGATGATATTGATAGGAAAGGACTAGAATAAAAAATAATAATTAAAAAAAATAAAGTAAAAAAAAAAAAAGGCGACTTCCAAACCCAGACTCGTCCATCAGATTGCCAGATGGAAAAGTGTGATTCATCACTCCAGAGAAGGCGTCTCCACTGCTCTAGAGTTCAGTGGCGACGTGCTTTACACCACTGCAACCGACGCTTCGCATTGGATTTGGTGATGTATGGCTTAGATGCAGCTTCCCGGCCATGGAAACACATTCCATGAACCTCTCTGCGTACTGTACGTGGGCTAATTGAAAGGTCACATGAAGTTTGGAGCTCTGTAGCACCTGACTGTGCAGAAAGTCGGTGACCTCTGAATCGAATCATTACCCCCGAAAATCAAATCAAATCGAATCATGTGGTGCCCAAAGATTCACAGCCCTAATGTTTGGTATGTGAGGGGAAACTAGGGATTTTACGTCTTTCATAATGATTGTGAACAATAGGCCAAATTAACCCCCAAACAATTGCAGTTCTCCTTTAACAATATCGACACAGTATTTAAACGACCTCCCTATTGTCTTTTATCACACGCAATAATTTGAGCAAAACAAAGTCAATGGTATACAACTAAACAAAAGAAATAAAGATATTTTGTTAATTTAAATCTTTTTTGCCCTCAAAGTCGTCCTGTGTGAAGATAATTATTCTGAGTGTGTAAACATAAAAAAAAAAAAATACAACATTTTTTAAGAAATCAAGAATATCGACCTAATCATTTTATTATCCATCATATGCTGATACTACCCGTGGTGTCTACACCACCAATTTGTGGATCGATCCGCAGTTTTAGGGTTGTGTGTTGACTACGACAATGCTGACACATGACAGTTTCTATTATATTATCTTCTCTCTAGATTCTTATTAATCTACTTTTAATTTCCTGTTAATCTCTGCTTACTTTCTGCTGTCCCATCTGCATTACATAAAGTTTCCTCAGCACTTATTTATTGGGGTTGCTTCAAACTACTGTAGCTTCGCAGCTAGCTATTAGCATGGCCGCTTCTGCTTTTTCCTCGGTGTGCAACATGTTAAGCATCGTCCTCCAGTGATAATACTACTTAAGAGACTTAGAAATGCAGTTTATTTGCCGTAATGAAGGTGATTATTATCAGCTTGAAGGGGAACATTATCACAATTTCAAAAGGGTTAAAAACAATAAAAATCAGTTCCCAGTGGCTTGTTTTATTTTTCGAAGTTTTTTTCAAAATTTTACACCTCCCGGAATATCGCTAAAAAAAGCTTTAAAGTTCTTGGTTTTTGCTATTTGCGATGCGACTGTCCATTTCCCTGTGACGTCATACAGGGCTGCCAATACAAACAACATGGCGGTTACTACAGCAAGATATAGCGACATTAGCTCGGATTCAGACTCGGATTTCAGCGGCTTAAGCGATTCAACGGATTACGCATGTATTGAAACAGATGGTCGGAGTATGGAGGCAGATAGCGAAAACGAAATTGAAGAAGAAACTGAAGCTATTGAGCAAATAGCTATTAACGCTATTCAGCCATAGCATGGGTGTACCTAATGAAGTGGCCCAAAGCATGGCTGACTTATTATCATCGCCGGTAAAATGTGCAGACCAAACGATCAGGACTTTCGCATTTTGTGAGACTGGAGCAACTTAAAGCCATCGATTAATAAGTGTTTGTTTCGCATTAAATGTGGGTATCTAGTTTCAAATGTACATACAGCTAGCGTACATAGCATGTTAGCATCGATTAGCTGGCAGTCACGCTGCGACCAAATATGTCTGATTAGCACATTAGTCAACAACATCAACAAAACTCACCTTTGTGATTTTGTTGACTTAATCGTTGCAAATGCATCTGCAGGTTATCCATACATCTCTGTGCCATGTCTGTCTTAGCATCGCCGGTAAAATGTGCAGACACTTTGGTACATTCAATGGGGGTCTGGCGGCAGATTTCTTGCCAGTGGTGCAACTTGAATCCCTCCTTGTTAGTGTTGTTACACCCTCCGACAACACACCGACGAGGCATGATGTCTCCAAGGTTCCAAAAAATTGTCGAAAAAACGGAAAATAGCAGAGCTGAGACCTGGTGTTTGTAATGTGAAAATGAAAATGGCGGGTGTATTACCTCGGTGACGTCACGTTCTGTTGTCATCGCTACAGGACTGATAAACAGAAAGGCGTTTAATTCGCCAAAATTCACCCATTTAGAGTTCGGAAATCGGTAAAAAAATTACATGGTCTTTTTTCTGCAACATCAAGGTATATATTGACGCTTACATAGGTTTGGTGATAATGATCCCTTTTAAGGGAACGGCTCCACAGTGTGTATGGAGACACAATCAGCTGCAAACTTGACAGCTGGAGGACTAATAATTAACACAATATTAGCCACAGGGGATCAGTGTTTGAGATCGGCATTGAAAGGCATTATCCGTTAATGGCGAACACATACTTTATCACAAAAATTAGCCGATACAGACCCTTGGCCACTTCTCCCTCATACAATAAAATCGACTGAAAATTAAGATGATTTTGGTTCCTTTTTTTTTTTTTGCTCTTTTTGACCCCTTACGGCGAAGACAGCCCCTGGTTGGGGTTTGTAGTGTCAAAAGCTGTTCTCTCATTTTTTTACATTTATCCTGCAAGTACAAAAGTGTTGCCAGTGGCACGGAATTCAGAAGCTATACGTGATTAGTTTGAGCAGTGGCTAATCCTTGCATGTGTACTGCACATACTGTACATACTGTACACATGTGTGTGTTCTGTCAAGGGGGCTGCAAGGTGGTTGCTCTTGGGAGAGATGCTGCTCCATTAACATCACAACACAGACTTCAGTTTCAGAGATTCCCTGAATGACTCAACTCGTTGACATGCTACGGTTGAATCGGTGAGCTGTCTCTCCCACACACACACACATGCACACACACACACACACACACACACACACACACACACACGTCCAACGTCACAGTCTTATCAGCGCTGCAGTGTTCACACCCCCTCCACCCTCCGTTGCATTTGCACTGCAGTGCTGTCCAACATTAGCGAGAGCAAACAAATAGTAACAAGTGAGCTGCATGTGTCCTCTCCTCTCTCATCTGCTTTGTATTCAGCACATATTACTGCAGCATATTATGTCCTTGCGACGCAGCCCCCCTCTTTCTCCATCAATCCCTCTTTTCCTTTTTTTTTTTTTTTTTTTTTGTGCTCCATCGCTCTGCACCCTATTTCGTGTCCGACACACAAGGAGAGTTTGGCTATGACACCTCTACACAACTTTGTCTGCGCTGTCTTGTAATCTGCCTGACAGCACGTTACTGCATGGTTGTAGACCAGCACAATGTACCCCGCCGGACATCTTCTGATTGTCTATACATTGTCTTGACAGCCAGCGTCCTCTGCAGTGGACATTTGTTTTTTGCATAACAGGGCTATCAAAGAATACATCAAATACAAATGATTATTAAATGGAATAATCTAATTATCATGTATTTATTAAAGTTACTACAAAGGGCACAGCTTCTCAGGAGGATGTACACTATATTGACAAAAGTATTTAGCCACCCATCCAAATGATCAGAATCAGGTGTCCTAATCACTTGGCCCGGCCACAGGTGTGTAAAATGGGCCGCTCTCAGTGATTTCCAGCGTGGAACTGTCATAGGATGCCACCTGTGCAACAAATCCAGTCGTGAAATTTCCTCGCTCCTAACTATACCAAAGTCGACTGTCAGCTTTGTTATAAGAAAATGGAAGAGTTTGGGAACAACAGCAACTCAGCCACCAAGTGGTAGGCCACGTAAACTGACAGAGAGGGGTCAGCGGTTGCTGAAGCGCGTAGTGCCGACTGCATTGTGCCGAGTGTGAAATTTGGTGGAGGAGGAATTATGGTGAGGGGTTGTTTTTCAGGATTTGGGCTTGGCCCCTAAGCTCCAGTGAAAGGAACTTTGAATGCTCCAGCATACCAAAACATTTTGGACAATTCCATGCTCCCAACCTTGTGGGAACACTTTGGAGCGGGCCCCTTCCTCTTCCAACATGACTGAGCACCAGCGCAAAAAGCAAGGTCCATAAAGTGTGGTGTGGATGAACTTGACTGGCCTGCACAGAGTCCTGACCTGAACCCGATAGAACACCGTAGGGATGAATTAGAAAGGAGACTGAGAGCCAGGCCTTCTCGACCAACATCAGTGTGTGACTTCGGCAATGCGCTTTTGGAAGAATGGTCTAAAATTCCTATTAAACACTCTGCTACCTTGTGGACAGCCTTCCCAGAAGAGTTTGAAGCTGTAATAGCTGCAAAAGGTGGCCTGACATCATATTGAACCCTGTGGGTTAGGAATGGGATGGCACTTTAAGTTCATATGTGAGTCAAGGTAGGTGGTCAAACACTTTTGACAATATAGTGTATGTGCTGATAGATACCGGTTGATTTTTGTGAAAATGTATATGATTTATGTCTTTTAATGCTGATCACGAACACCAATCCCCTCTCACTGATACTATTTATGGTTGGTCCCTCGACTGTAAAGTGACCAGCAGCTAATTAATCTATACACAGTGTGGAGCGGCTCCCCTGAATGAATAATAATCACCTCAATTCCAAAAAAAAGCATTTTCTAGTTTAAGTATCATTATCAAGTATTATTATCACTGGAGAACGAGGCTAAACATGTTACACACCGAGAGCAAGCCAGAATCCGCCATGCTAATGTTAAGCTAACCGCTAGGCTATTTTATCTTCTGTGGCCCAAAGATTCACAGTCCTATTCACCATAAATAAATCGAAACATTTACAGTTAATGTATGTGATCGGTATCGGCTGATCTCAATCATGGATGATCGGTATCGGAATCTGCAGCATAAAACCATCCTCGGAACAACCCTAGTGAACGTACTTACATAAGAGCTGTCAAAATTAACACACTAATGCGGATTATTCCATCATCCAGAGCCAGCCCCTGGCATAAATTAAAGTTAAAGTACTCCCTGGGAGGTGAGGGGAGCAGTGAGCAGCACCAGTGGCCACGGCCAGGAATAATTTTTGGTGATTTAACCCCCAATTCCTCTCAAATCTCGGTGAGGGATGTCTTATCTTGGTTTCTTCTGTCTTATGAATTGCGTGTTTTAGTTCGAAAAGTAACTCCTCTTCTTTTAGGTCACTTGCCCTTCCTTTTGTGTCATCAGTCTGACGACATCCCAGACCCCTGATTGTTTCCACCTGTTCCCCATTACCCTCATGTGTCTTATAAGCCCACACTTCCCTTTGTTCTGTGCTCGATTGTCTCATTTATTCGTGCCTCTCAAGCATCCTGTCCATGCCTTGCCTCGTCTCGTGTTTGAATACCTTGATCCTGAATTCCTTCGGTGATATTTTGAGTTTTCTTTTTCTCCTCCTCAGCAGAGTCATTTTGTGTTATTTAGTTTTTCAGCCGAAGTGGTGAGTTTTCAGTTTTTCTTACCGTTCTTCCTTTTCCTAAATTTTTTGAGTGACATTTTTTGTTAACCTTTATTAGATTAGAGACAGTGTAGAAGTTTCGTAGCCATTGTTTCTTCCTGCTGTTGGACCGTTTTTTGTTTATAATAAAGTTCATGGAATATACGGCGTCAAGTATAGTTCGTTATTGTTTTTGTGTTTTCCTCCTTTCCGAGGGATTTTCGGTTGATCCTTTTTTTTGGAACCTTTTTTGCCGACTAGTTTAGTTATAGCCTATATTTAATTGCCCTGACTCAGGAGGCGAATGGAAGCTTTCAAAATAAAAGCCTGCCAAATTAATCCCTACTCTGCATCTGAGTCCTCTCTTTTGACCAAGCCTGACAATTCCAACCCTTGATGCTGAGTGTCAAGCGGGAATGTAATGGGTCCCATTTTTATAGTCTTTGGTCTGACTCGGCCAGGGTTTGAACTCACAGCCTGCAAATCTCAGGGCTGACACTCTAACCACTAGGCCAGTGAACTGTTAAGAAGCCACAACCAATAGGATAGTACAACATGATGATGGCGACGGGTCACTGCAGTAGCTGATCATTATCAATAATTCATGTTTACCTTCATAATACAATCTTTTCGGTTTGTGAACCACGTTCAAGAACCATCCATCCATCTTCTACCGCGTGTCCCTTTTGGGGTGACGGTGGGTGCTGGAGCCTATCTCAGAACCAACATTCGTAAATCAAAGTTCCACTGTCTAGGGCAGTGGTTCTCAAATGGGGGTACGCGTACCCCTGGGGGTACTTGAAAGTATGCCAAGGGGTACGTGAGATTTTTAAAAAATATTCTAAAAATAGCAACAATTCAAAAATATTTTATAAATATATTTATTGAATAATACTTTAACGAAATATGAATGTAAGTTCATAAACTGTTAAAATAAATACAATGCAATATTCAGTGTTGACAGCTAGATTTTTTGTGGACATGTTCCATAAATATTGATGTGAAATATTCATTTTTTTGTGAAGACATTTTTAAAATTAAGTATATGAATCCAGATGGCTGCGATGAGGTGGCGACTTGTCCAGGGTGTACCCCGCCTTCCGCCCGATTGTAGCTGAGATAGGCGCCAGCGCCCCCCGCGACCCCAAAAGGGAATAAGCGGTAGAAAATGGATGGATGGATGGAATCCAGATGGATCTCTATTACAATCCCCAAAGAGGGCACTTTTAGTTGATGATTACTTCTATGTGTAGAAATCTTTATTTATAATTGAATCACTTGTTTATTTTGCAACAAGTTTTTAGTTTTTTTATATCTTTTTTTCCAAATAGTTCAAGAAAGACCACTATAAATAAGCAATATTTTGCACTGTTATACAATTTAATCAATCAGACACTAATGACATAGTGCTGTATTTCACTTCTTTATCTCTTTTTTTCAACCAAAAATGCTTTGCTCTGGTTAGGGGGTACTTGAATTAAAAAAAAATTCACAGGGGTTACATCACTGAAAAAAGGTTGAGAACCACTGGTCTAGGGTACAGTCAGCCCTATTGCTCCTGATGTGCTACTGACAAAATCACATTACCAATCTGACTAAAAATCGTTGGAAAGCTCTAATATCTACGTGCGTACAATGAAAGCAAAAAGGCAAAGAGACGTAGTGAGAATGCAGAGCAAACAAGCTCAACAACAACTCAAAACATATCAAAGATAAAACCCTGTGAGCAGTGAGTCCTCCTGCTTCCTGCCCGTGTCTGTGAGAGCTCTCCACATACGCAGTGCTGACTGAGCACTTAATAATATGCAAACTCAGGTAGTTAAGATTGACTTTGCTGGTGTAAACAAACAACAAGTGGTGAGTCACTAGTGTGTTCAGGCCGGCACTTGGACATCACGGAGAGAAGCAGATGGCCGCACAGGAAAGGACTAAGCAGAGGACCAGCCGGACCGGTGCTGCTTATTTTAGTGCATTTGCCGCAATTTGAGGCTGAGCTAGGCTCCAGCACCCCCCAAAAGGGGTAGAAAATGGACAGATGGGTGTTCCCAATGAGATATTCTATTTTAATGCTTTATTCTGATAAAACATGACATTTTATCATAAAAAAGTTAGAGTTTTAGACCTCAACTGCTTTGATGAATCAAACAATTTTTCTATGATGAAATCCAACTGTTTTTTTAAAAATTCTCCTTTTACAAAGATACCACTACTCAATAAATTTAGTGTTGCGTTATAATATTTTGCTCATCCCCATGTTTGCTAATTAAAAGTGCTGTCATCAATTGATTAAAAAAAAAAAATCAGATTAATCTCACTTTTACATTTAGATTATCGCAATGAAATAATGGCATGCATAATTTAAATTACCCTTATTTTAAAAGACCCTGATATTTTGACACAAGTGGAACTTTATTTTGAGAAAATCCTACAGCAACACGTTTTAAAATGTTTTACTCGAATCGTTTATCCGTCCAAAAATTGAAAGTTTTATCTAAATGTACCGTATTTTTCGGATTATAAATCGCTCCGGAGTATACGTCGCACCTGCCGAAAATGCATAATAAAGATGGAAAAAAACATATATACGTCGCACTGGAGTATAAGTCGCATTTTGGGGGGAAATGTATTTGATAAAACCCAACACCAAGAATAGACATTTGCTGAATAAGTGTACGTTATATGACGCATAAATAACCAACTGAGAAGGTGCCTGGTATGTTAACGTAACATATTATGGTAAGAGTCATTCAAATAACATATAGAACATGCTATACGTTTACCAAACAAACAATCTGTCACTCCTCATCGCTAAATCCGATGAAATCTTCCTCCTCGATGTCGCTTCCAAACAACTCTGCCAACTCCAAAGGTATGCGCCGCTTCCTCTTGTCGTTTTCTGCTGCATATTTCACTACGTCCAGCTTGTAATCTGCAGTACATGATTTCCTTTTCGGTGACATATTTGTTCAGCTCTTCTCAGTTTTTATAAGTTACCACCAACGTTGAAAAGATCCATTTTAATAGTTACGGCCGTAGCATATAGCTAATAGCAGTTAGCAACTCATGACCCACAATGCACTTCTGCCATGACCCTCCCCCGCCGAATTCTTATTGGTTGACGTGTGTGTGGCGATTGCTGACATTTTCTTCGTCTCTTCTGCGAATTGGATAAATAATATTATTTGATATTTTACGGTAATGTGTTAATAAGTTCACACATAAGTCGCTCCGGAGTATATGTCGCACCCCAGGCCAAACTATGAAAAAAACTGCGATTTATAATGCGTATAATACGATATTTTAAAGTAAGAATACTTCGCTCATCTTTGCACTGACCTGATCACTGACCCACACCAGTCGAGTGTGCTCAAAATGAGTTGCACAATTAATTTGCATTCACACATAATTAATCAAATAATATTTTTAGAATAATCATATGAGTCAAAGCGTTAACTTTGACTTACCACAATAGTACAGGATTCATATGAGCCCATTCGTTGCGGTTTACCTGACACACGAAACGTGACAAATTGAGGGGGTGCGGTATCCACTTTAGCCTCCAGACAGCAGTACAGTGTTGGGTATCTTAAAAAATGTAGTTTGGCTATTCCAACTTTGACTACCGTCTCAGTAGCTACGTACAGTGGCGCTTTCCATCATTTTCAGCAGACTACTTTGCAAAAGGAATAACCCCACCTTCCTCCCACACAAGATCCACCCGCGAATGGGGGATATTTACAACCCTTCCCTATTCAAACTACAAGCACAATAATAAACAATCAAATCATATAACATGTGCTTTATCACTGTTGTAAAGGTTATCAATAACAGGTGTACCTAATGAAGTGTCCCTAAAGTATACAGTCGTGGTCAAAAGTTTACACACAATTGTACAGAACATAATGTCATGGTTGTCTTGAGTTTCCAATCATTTCTACAACTCTTATTTTTTCGTGATCTGCCGTTTCTTTTCTTTTTCTTCCATGTCCCACTCTCCCGTGTGGAGGGGGTCCGGTCCGATCCGGTGGCCATGTACTGCTCGCCTGTGTATCGGCTGGGGACATCTCTGCGCTGCTGGTCCGCCTACGCTTGGGATGGTTTCCTGCTGGCTCCGCTGTGAACGGGACTCTCGCTGCTGTGTCTTGGATCCTCTTTGGACTGGACTCTCGCGACTGTGTTGTATCCATTGTGGATTGAACTTTCACAGTATCATGTTAGATCCGCTCGACATCCATTGCTTTCCTCCTCTCTAAGGTTCTCATAGTCATCATTGTCACCGACGTCCCACTGGGTCATTATTGTCACCGATGTCCCACTGGGTGTGAGTTTTCCTACCGAGGATGTCGTGGTGGTTTGTGCAGCCCTTTGAGACACTAGTGATTTAGGGCTATATAAGTAAACATTGATTGATTGATTGATTGAGTGATAGAGTAATTGGAGCACATACTTGTTTGTCGGAAAAAACATTCATGAAGTTTAGTTATTTTATGAATTTATTATGGGTCTACTGAAAATGTGACCAAAAGTCAAAAGTATACATACAGCAATGTTAATATTTGGTTACATTTCCATAGGCAAGTTTCCCTGCAATAAGGCGCTTTTGGTAGTCAGGCAAGTCTGGCAAGCTTCTGGTTTAATTTTTGACCACTCCTCTTGACAAAATTGGTGCAGTTCAGTTAAATTAGTTGGTTTTCTGACATGGACTTGTTTCTTCAGCATTGTCCACGCGTTAAAGTCAGGACCTTGGGAAGGCCATTCTAAAAAAAAATTGAATTCTAGCCTGATTTAGCCATTCCTAGGTTGTCCTAAAGAGTTTGGAGGTAATCCTCCTTTTTCATTGTCCCATTTACTCTCTGTAAAACACCAGTTCCATTAGCAGCAAAATAGGCCCAGAGCATAATACTACCACCATCATGCTTGACGGTATACGGCCTACATTTTCTCCTCCAAACATATTGCTGGGTATTGTGGCCAAACAGCTCAATTTTTGTTTCATCTGACATCACATGGACAAAGATAAGACCTTCTGGAGGAAAGTGCTGTGGTCAGATGAAACAAAAATTGAGCTGTTTGGCCACAATACCGATACATCAAAAGTGGTAAAGGAATGGCTAAATCAGGCTAGAAATAAGGTTTTAGAACGGCCTTCCCAAAGTACTGACTTAAACATGTGGACAATGCTGGAGAAACAAGTCCATGTCAGAAAACCAACACATTTAGCTGAACTGCACCAATTTTGTCAAGAAGAGTGGTCAAAAATTCAACCGGCGCTACCAAAAGTGCCTTATTGCAGTGAAATTGCCAAGGGACATGTAACCAAATATTATTGCAGCCCTTTGAGACACTCGTGATTTAGGGCCATATAAATAAACATTGATTGATTGATTAACATTGCTGTATGTATACTTTTGACCAAGCAGATTTGGTCACATTTTCAGTAGACCCACAATAAATTCATAAAAGAACCAAACTTCATGAATGTATTTTTGTGACCAACAAGTATGTGCTCCAATCACAAAAGATTTGGGGAAACTCAAGAGAGCCATGACATCGTGTTCTTTACAAGTGCATGTAAACTTTTGACCACCACCGTACATTCCAGAGGATGGACTGTTAAGTAAGAACTAAGGGTGTGGGGGAAAATCGATTCGAATACGAATCGAATTGAATACGTTGTGCGATTCAGAATCGATTCTCTTTTTTTTTTTTAAATCGATTTTCTATTTTTTTTTTTTTTTAATCAATCCAACAAACCACTACACAGCAATACCATAACAATGCAATCCAATTCCAAAACCAAACCTGATCCAGCAACACTCAGAACTGCAATAAACGGAGCAATTGAGAGAAGACACAAACACGACACAGAACAAACCAAAAGTAGTGAAACAAAAATGAATATTATCAACAACAGTATCAATATTAGTCATAATTTCGGCATAGCAGTGATTAAAAATCCCTAATTAACATTATCTTTAGACATTTATAAAAAAATAAATAAAAAAGAACAATAGTGTCACAGTGGCTTACACTTGCATCGCATCTCATAAGCTTGACAACACACTGTGTCCAATATTTTCACAAAGATAAAATAAGTCATGTTTTTGGTTCGTTCAACAGTTAAAACAAATTTACATTATTGCAATCAGTTGATAAAACATTGTCCTTTACAATTATAAAAGTTTTTTTTTTTTTTTTTTTAATCTACTTCTCTGCTAGCATGTCAGCAGACTGGGGTAGATCCTGCTGAAATCCTATGTATTGAATGAATACAGAATCGTTTTGAATCGGAAAAATATCGTTTTTGAATCGAGAATCAAATCGAATGGAAAAAAATCGATATATATTATCGAATTGTGACCCCAAGAATCGATATTGAATCGAATTGTGGGACCCCCAAAGATTCGCGGCCCTTGTAAGAACTAATAAGGGGGAAATTTGCTGATCAATTCGTAAAATAAATTCTATTTCGAGAGTTTGTGTTTGTGTTTGCTAAAGGATGCATGAGGACGCTCTTTTAGGGGTCACACGGGGGAGGCGTGTCGAACGCTGTGATTTATCTGCGCGCCGTAAACGCAAGCGCTCAGCAGAATGCTTTATGGGCCGCTCCACTTACATAGTATGGGCCCGTGTGTAAAGGTGAGACTACCGCCAAGGATTTATGTCCACTCAGGTGTTGGGAAGGGTCAAAAGTGAGATGCATTTTGTAATGAAAGTGGATAAATGAGTGTTTGTACCACTAGAAGTCCTTTAGTTACACTTGGGCTTGGTCAATCCTCACGAGCACTGGACAAAGTCAAGTTTGGTCGACATAACGCACATGCTCTCCAGCAGCCGAGTGCAGGTTCAAAGCACTCCCGGTTTTACCACAAGGTCTCCTAATTGACCGGCAGCTGATGCAGCACTTAACCAGCAAGGCTAAATGAATGTCGACAATGCAGAGGAGGAAGCAAATACGTAAAAGAGCGGAATTTCCGACGGACGGAGACACGTTTGTGAAATGAACTCACATGTCATCATATGCTCAAATCAATAATGAGCGTCTAAAAGGCACTCGTGTGGCTAAAACAGGAGAAAACATGCTTCTGGAGTCGAATTAAGCAGTGGGATCAGGTTTCAGCTTTGCAAGTGTTTCCCCCCCCCCCCCCCCCCCCCCCAGGGGCACAAAGTCTTTGGTACTGCTTGAGTTCACTTTAAGAAGGATGTTTGCTTTCCGAGATGAGGAACCAGGTCTGTTAGGATTGTGCACCTGCAATGTGACGGGGACGTGCACCATAAAAGTAATCCATCTCTATTACAATATTCCATCCATCCATTTCCTACCGCTTATTCCCTTAGGGCAGGGGTCGGGAACCTTTTTGGCTGAGAGAGCCATGAAAGCCAAATATTTTAAAATGTATTTCCATGAGAGCCATATCATATTTTTTAACACTGAATACAACTAAATGCGTGCATTTTTTAAGTAAGACCAACATTTTTAGAGTATAATAAGTAGGGCTGCGCATCTTTGGGTGTCCCACGATTCGATTCAATATAGATTCTTGGGGTAGCGATTCGATAATATATCGATTTTTTTCGATTCAACGCGATTCTCGATTCAAAAACGCTATTTTTCCGATTCAAAACGATTCTGTATTCATTCAATACATAGGATTTCAGCAGGATCTACCCCAGTCTGCTGACATGCTAGCAGAGTAGTAGATTTAAAAAAAAAAAAAACTTGTATAATTATAAAGGATAATGTTTTATCAACTGATTGCAATAATGTAAATTTTTTTTAACTATTAAATGAACCAAAAATATGATTTATTTTATCTTTGTGAAAACATTGGACACAGTGTGTTGTCAAGCTTATGAGATGCGATGCAAGTGTAAGCCACTGTGACACTATTGTTCTTTTTTTGTTTTGTTTTTTATAAATGTCTGATGATAATGTCAATGAGGGATTTTTAATCACTGCTGTGCTGAAATTATAATTAATATTGATACTGTTGTTGATAATATTAATTTTTGTTTCACTACGTTTGGTTTGTTCTGTGTCGTGTTTGTGTCTCCTCTATTGCTCTTTTTATTGCAGTTCTAAGTGTTGCTGGGTCAGGTTTGGTTTTGGAATTGGATTGCATTGTTATGGTATTGTTGTGTAGTGGTTTGTTGGATTGATTTAAAAAAATTACAAAAAAAAAATTGATTTTTAAAAAAATTAGAATCAATTCTGAATCGCACAACGTATTCAATCAATTTTTTCCCACACCCCTAATAATAATTCTCTAATTCTTTTTAATAATATTGTTATTTCTTGAACAGGTGCGGTAGAAAACGGATGGATGGATTAAAATGCATGACAATGTTTTATATTGTGAACGTTATTTTTAACATTGTGGTTTCCAGCGGAATTATTAATCACTTATCGTGTTAAGCAATGTCAGCTAAGATTTATCTGAGAGCCAGATGCAGTCATCAAAAGAGCCACATCTGGCTCTAGAGCCATAGGTTCCCTACCCCAGTGGTTCTCAAACGGGGGTACGCGTACCCCTGGGGGTACTTGAAGTTATGCCAAGGGGTACGTGAGATTAAAAAAAAAAAATTCCAAAAATAGCAACAATTCAAAAATCATTTATAAATATATTTATTGAACAATACTTCAACAAAATTTGAATGTAAGTTCATAAACTGTGAAAAGAAATGCAACAATGCAATATTCAGTGTTGACAGCTAGATTTTTTGTGGACATGTTCCATAAATATTGATGTTAAACATTTATTTTTTTTTGTATAGAAATTTTTAGAATTAAGTTGATGAATTCAGATGGATCTCTATTACAATCCCCAAAGAGGGCACTTAAAGTTGATGATTACTTCTATGTGTAGAAATCTTTATTTAGAATTGAATCACTTGTTTATTTTTCAAAAAGTGTTTCGTTATTTTTCTATCTTTTTTTCCAAATAGTTCAAGAAGGACCACTACAAATGAGCAATATGTACTATTATACAATTTTATAAATCAGAATCTAATGACATAGTGCTGTATTTTACTTCTTTATCTCTTTTTTTCAACCGAAAAAGCTTTGCTCTGATTAGGGGGTACTTGAATTAAAAAAATGTCCACTGCCCTACCCTTGCTTTAGGGGTTGCGGGGGGCGCTGGAGCCTATCTCAGCTACAATCGGGCGAAAGGCGGTGTACACCCTGGACAAGTCGCCACCTCATCGCAGGGCTATTACGATATTGAGTTAGCATATACAATACAGTCAAAGAGAGTGTGAGGAGTAAGTATGTTCTTTAGTTTGTACATAACAGGTTTTCTACATCTACACGTTTTAGACAGTGTTTTTCAACCTTTTTTGAGCCAAGGCACATTTTTTGCGTTGAAAAAATCAGCAAAAATCATTAAAAAACGAAACTTGGTTTAAAGTCAGTTGATGACTTTAAACCATAACAAAGCACGCATCATTATAGCTCTTGTCTCAAAGTAGGTGTACTGTCGCCCCCTCTCACATCACGCCGTGACTTATTTGGAGTTTTTTTGCTGTTTTCCTGTCTCGCGCTCCTAATTTGGTGGCTTTTTCTCTTTTTTTGGTATTTTCTTGTAACAGTTTGTCTTCCTTTGAGCGATATTTCCCGCATCTACTTTGTTTTAGCAATCCTACTTTATCCTACTTTGTGGGGACATTGTTTATTGTCATGTCGTGTTCGGATGTACATTGTGGACGCCGTCTTTGTTCCACAGTAAGTCTTTGCGGTCGTCCAGCATTCAGTTTTTTTTACTTTGTAGCCAGTTCGGTTTTAGTTTTGTTCTGCATAGCCTTCCCTAAGCTTCAATGCCCTTTCTCAGTGGCACTCACCTTTTGTTTATTTTTGGTTTAAGCATTAGACACCGTTTTACCTGCACCCTGCCTCCCGCTGTTTCCGACATCTACAAAGCATTTAGCTACCGGCTGCCACCTACTGATATGGAAGAGTATTACACTGTTACTCTGCCAAGCTCCAGACAGCACAGACACTCAACAACAATACAACATTTGCAGACTATAATCACTGGTTTGCAAAAAATATTTTTAACCCAAATAGGTGAAATTAGATAATCTCCCACGGCACACCAGACTGTATCACAGTGGTTACAAAACACTGCTCTACATTATTGTTGCACAGTTGTAGACGACCACTGTGTATACCACCGGGCATTCTCTCATGGTTTTATGGTGCTGTATGGGTTTATAAAAGCTGTTGAGGGAAATAAACAGATTTTGATAATAAAGTCAAGTCGAATGATATCGTAAACCAGCTTTTGGAAAACACTTTTGGTACTGTTATGAACACGCTCAATTTCATCCCTAACGGCCCCATTTGATCAAATAAATCAAATATCCCACAAAGTTCCCGCCACGCTTCAACACACACGCAACTTTGACGTGCCGTGTAATTATTGCAATTTTTTCCCCTGCCAGTTCAGTTGCAGTAATATGGTATTGTATAATAATGAAGCCATGGCACATGTAATTAGGCCAGAGCAGTGGGAGTGCACATGTCTATATTAAAAAGTATTTGCCTAACACTGCTGGACAATAACACCCCCCTCAAATCACTCTCCTTTACCCTTGTAATGCGCCTTGTTGACCTGTCAATGCATCTTATTTTGGCTTATGTCCACCACAGTGTTTTTTTTACAGCAGAGGACAGCACTCCCAAACTCGGGGTCGAATGTGTGTTAATAGCAGCACTGTGTGCGACCAGAGCTGAATGACCTTCCTCCCCGAGAGTTAGCACGAATCAAATTCATCCACCTATCCCAAAGGTCAGCAACCCATGGCTTTAGAGCCACACGCCGGTCTTTAGCTCCGCCCTGGTGGTTCCATGGAGCTTTTTCTCAAATGTATGGAATTGGACAATAAATGGGGTGAAAAATATGTTTTTTGTTGTAATATGAAACCTTCCTAATTGTTAGAAAGTCCACTATTTAATATTTAGTATTTGGCGAACGGTGTTTTGTCTTACTAATTTCTAATGCAACTTCTTCTTTGTTTCATTTTGTCCACCAAACGTTTTATGCTGTGCGTGAATGCGCAAGGGTGAGCTTTGTGGATGTTTTTGACTTGTTGGAGTGCTAATCGAGCATATTTGGTCACTGCATGAATGCAAGCTAATAGACGCTAACATGCTATTTAGGCTATCTGCATGTACATAAATGATAAACGGGTTGTACTTGTATAGCGCTTTTCTACCTTCAAGGTACTCAAAGCGCTTTGACACTACTTCCACATTTACCCATTCACACACTGATGGAGGGAGCTGCCATGCAAGGCGCTAACCAGCACCCATCAGGAGCAAGGCTGAAGTGTCTTGTTCAGGACACAACAGACGTGACGAGGTTGGTACTAGGTGGGGATTGAACCAGGGACCCTCGGGTTGCGCACGGCAACTCTTCCACGCCGTCCCACATATTGCATTATGCTGTTTGTAGGTATATTTGAGCTCATTTAATTTCCTTTACTTATGTCCTCTGCGTATTTATTTATTTTTACATGTTTCATGGCACATTATCTGTATTAGAGATTGCCAAAAATATCCAACTGCCGATATCATCGTCCGATAAATGCTTTAAAATATATTATCGGAAATTACCGGTATCGGTTTCAAAAAGTAAAATTCATGACTTTTTTAAAACGCCGCTGTACGGAGTGGTACACGGACATAGGGAGAAGTACAGAGCGCCAATAAACCTTAAAGGCACTGCCTTTGCGTCCCGGCCCAATCACATAATAGCTACGGCTTTTCACACACACAAGTGAATGCATGCATACTTGGTCAACAGTCATACAGGTCACACTGAGGGTGGCCGTATAAACAACTTTAACACTGTTACAAATATGCCCCACAATGTGAACCCACACCAAAAAAGAATGACAAACACATTTCGGGAGAACCTCCGCACCGTAACACAACACAAACACAACGAAAACAAATGCCCAGAGCCCCTTGCAGCACTAACTCTTCCGGGACGCTACATTATACACTACCCCCTAAACCCCCGCCCCCCGCCCCATAACACCTCAACCCCAGTCCCACAGCCCTGCCCACCTCAACCTCCTCATGCTCTCTCAGGGAGAGCATATCCCAAATTCCGAGCTGCTGTTATGAGGCATGTTAAAAAAAATTATGCACTTTGTGACTTTAATAATAAAAATATGGCAGGGCCATGTTGGCACTTTTTTCCATTACTTGACTTGATTTATTTTGGAAAACCTTGTTACATTGTTTATTGCATCCAGCGGGGCATCACAACATAATTAGGCATAATAATGTGTTAATTCCACGACTGTATATATCTGTATTGGTTGATATCAGAATCGGTAATTAAGAGTTGGACAATATCGGAATATTGGATATTGGCAAACAAGCCATTATCGGACATTTCTAATTTGTATGTAATACTGGCTGCATAGTTTATTTATGCGCCATGTTGTTCCAGACCACAGCAAACTTTACCCATCTTGCAAATATTGTGATAAATCCATTAGAAGAAGACAGCCTGCCGTTGCCTTTAACTCGGACGAAAACATATATAATTTTGGCCATTCTAAAACAGTGATTTCTAGACATTATCTCACTCTTTGAGAAGTTTTACTTTGACTGAGCCTTTATTGATTGAGACATTTATTAGTAGATTGCATAATACAGTACATATTCCGTACAATTGACCACTAAAAGGTGACACCCAAATAAGTTTTTCAACTTGTTTTAGTCGGGGTCCATGTTAATCAATTCATGGTACTAATGTACTTATGTTTTTCATTATTGTAAAAATGTGTACAGTAAATATTACATTTCAATATTTCTGTGAACGAAGATTTGCGTCAGCCTGCGACACATAGTGATTTTGATAGTAAGCTAATTAGCCACTCACATCATGTGTTGCCATCATTTTAACATTTATATAAGTCTTTAAATTTTTTGCGGCTCCAGACCGATAATTTTTGGGTAATTGTGGTCCAATATGGCTCTTTTTTTAACATTTTGGGTTGCCGACCCCTGACCTATCTCATGTTTTAGAGCCTCTTTTGACCTCAGCAGGCCAAATAGTGTCGTATTGTGTCCTGCCTATACATGATGGTGTCCCCATCCAGAGATCACATGTTTTACTTCATGACACGATACAGTATTTGAAATGAGTCTTTGCCACCCCTTGTTTGGTTTCTCGTGCTTTAATAGGGATGGCTATACCTTATTATCCCATACAAATGCAAAATCAGTCGACTAAAAATCATGCCGGTGCTTAAACAGTGCACGAGCCGATACTTAACAAACGAGAAAAATGGATACATTTTGTACCAAAACAAGTTAAACAAAATAGAAATTCAAATATGTCAGCAATAGAGTCGACCCTTGCAACATCGCGCTTAAAATACTGCGGCTTCATCATATTTTCGGGGGATATTTCTTTATTTTCTTGAACTAAAATGTGTATGTGTATATAAATTGGGGCAAAAAAGTATTTAGTCAGCCACTGATTGTGCAAGTTCTCCCACTTAAAATGATGACAGAGGTCTGTAATTTTCATCAAAGGTACAATTCAACTGTGAGAGACAGAATGTGAAAAAAAATCCAGGAATTCACATTGTAGGAATTTTAAAGAATTTATTTGTAAATTATGGTGGAAAATAAGTATTTGGTCAACCGTTCAAAGCTCTCACTGATGGAAGGAGGTTTTGGCTCAAAATCTCACGATACATGGCCTCATTTATTCTTTCCTTAACACGGATCAATCGTCCTGTCCCCTTAGCAGAAAAACAGCCCCAAAGCATGATGTTTCCACCCCCATGCTTCACAGTAGGTATGGTGTTCTTGGGATGCAACTCAGTATTCTTCTTCCTCCAAACATGATGAGTTTAGTTCATACCAAAATAGATAAATGGATGATACAGCAGAGGATTGGGAGAATGTCATGTGGTCAGATGAAACCAAAATAGAACTTTGTGGTGTAAACTCAACTCGTCGTGTTTGGAGGAAGAAGAATACTGAGTTGCATCCCAAGAACACCATACCTACTGTGAAGCGTGGCGGTGTAAACATCATGCTTTGGGGCTGTTTTTCTGCTTAGGGGACAGGACGATTGATCCGTGTTAAGGAAAGAATAAATAGGGCCATGTATCGTGAGATTTTGAGCCAAAACCTCCTTCCATTCTGTCTCTCACAGTTGAAGTGTAGCTATGATGAAAAATACAGACCTCAGTCATCATTTTAAGTGGGAGAACTTGCACAATCGGTGGATGACTAAATACTTTTTTACCCCACTGTATACACGTATACATACAGTACATATACACAATACAATATTTATCAGCTTATTTACAACAATAAAGCAGACTTAAAATGTAATAATGTAAGATTTATAAAATGGATTATGTTTACTTTAGATATTAGATATAAAACACTTTCAGTTCTATAATCTTTTGTCAAAGTATTGGACCAGGACTTTTCTGGGGCCAAAAACTTGGATCTGAGTCGGAGGCAATAAATGTTGATTGAGACATCCCTAAATATTACACAATTTTGCTACTTCGTCACCTTTAAAGGGGAACATTATCACAATTTCAGAAGGGTTAAAACCAATAAAAATCAGTTCCCAGTGGCTTATTTTATTTTTCAAAGTTTTTTTCTAAATTTTACCCATCATAAAATGTCCCGAAAAAAAGCTTTAAAGTTCCTGATTTTCGCTATCTGTGAAGCCATTGTCCATTTTCCTGTGACGTCATCCAGTGATATACATGCTATCCAGGGAGATAGCACAGCAAGATATAGCTACATTAGCTCAGATTCAGACTCGGATTTCAACGGCTTAAGTGATTCAACAGATTACGCATGTATTGAAACGGATGGTTGGAGTATGGAGGCAAATAGCGAAAACGAAATTGAAGAAGAAACTAAATCTATTGAGCGAATAGCTATTGACGCTATTCGGCCATGTCTGCCTTAGCATCGCCGGTGAAATGTGCAGACCAAACGATCGGGACTTTCGCATCTTGTGACACTGGAGCAACTTAAATCTGTTGATTGGTAAGTGTTTGTTTGGCATTAAATGTGGGTGGAGGGAAAGGCTGCATGCAAATATAGCTACAAATGTACATAGAGCTAGCCTAAATAGCATGTTAGCGTCGATTAGCATGCCGTGCTAATCGATGCACATTCTACGTAAATCAACTTGAATCCGTCCCTGATCGTGTTGTTATACCCTCCGACAACCCACCGACGAGGCATGACGTCTCCAAGGTACGGAAAACAGTCGAAAAAACGGAAAATAACAGAGCTGATTTGACTCGATGTTTATAATGTTTGTAATAGAAAGGCGTTTAATTCGCCAAAATTCACCCATTTAGAGTTCGGAAATCGGTTCAAAAATATACGGTCTTTTTTCTGCAACATCAAGGTATAGATTGACGCTTACATAGGTCTGGTGATAATGTTCCTCTTTAACACAATGTTAAAATGTTTTGTGCAAATAGTACATACATTAATGACTGATTTTGAAGCTCTTTAAATAAAAATCCAATTGGAGCCATCTTGTATGGCGACCCCGGGTTTTAGCATCTTCAGTGCACACAATGTAACAAACCGTTCCCCCCGATTCTTCAATGTCTCTTGTATGCAGCAGCCCTCGGTGGAGAAAATTTGAAGTATGGATTGCTGGTCGAAAATAAATCCGTCCCCACTTAAAAGTCCCAACAAAAAGAGGAGCGGACAAACTTATTTTAGATTGTTTGCAAATGACAGAAAGAATAAACTGCAGCAGTCGCCCTGTGGGGGGTCTAATGTGTGGAAAGCTGGCCTGGATCAATAAAGGCATCAGATGCAAATCACGTGGTAATACAGCCCATTAAAGACCAAACATGCATGGCCACGGTGAAGTCATACAAAATAAAAGCTGCCAATGGCTAGAAGCGGGGTTTTAATCAAACAAGTCTTTTTTTTAAGCGAGAAGAAAAAGAAAGAAGATCATCAATGAAAATATCAATCGATAGTCAGGAAGGCTTGCTTGGAAGATTGGATGGCTAGAGCCTGCAAGGATAATCGAAGATGCAAAGACAAGGGACACCCCCATGCCCCCCCCCATACCCCCACCACGCATGTCACATCCTCTCACATTCAGCCCCCCCCCCCCCCCCGCATGCATGCTCCTCCACTTTCACTCCATTTTCCCACCATGTCTCTCTCGTCCCTTCCCCACTTCTAGCAGCACAGCAGCAGCACCGCTGCACCTCTTTTCCCTTCCTCCAGTGCTCCCCCCCTCCTCTCCTCGCCGTCTACTGCAGCAGAGAAGGCAGTAGCATAGACACCACAGCACTAGCATGTGTGTGTGTGTGTGTGTGGAAGTGTGTGTTACTACGGTAAATCCACCAGCACCAAAGCAGCCAAAAACGAAGAGAAGCTGCAGAAGGGGAGCGGGGGGCGGGGGGTTGCATGCGTGTAATTGTTTGTCGAATGCAGGCTCAATGAAGACATTGATTCGTTTGATTCAGTACATCACAGCCCTTAAATCATCCCCTTCCTGTCTCCTTTTATTTCCTCTCATCTGTCCCTTTGTATATGTCTCCTCCTATTCTCTCCATCTCCTCTCCTCAAGTCATTTGCATCTCTCAGGACCAGAAAAAAAAGGTTCTTTGGGAATGAGTGATCCCAGTCATGACTAGGACTGTTTTCACTGCCGGACTCTAGAAAGAGGTTACGTAGCCTCCGTAGCAGAACCTCCAGGTTCTGTAAAAGCTTCTTCCCTCAGGCCGTAAGACTCTTGAACTCATCATAATAATCCCCCCCCCCCCCCCTTGAAAACGGATTAACTCGCTGTAATATAAAGACAATACAACATACATCCATAAACGTGGATGCATATGCAAAAGGGCAATATATTTATCAGTACAGTAATCTATTTATTTATATCTTCACCTTATTGCTCTTTTATCCTGCAATACAATGAGCTAAAGCAACAAAATTTCAACCTTATCTGTACTGTAAAGTTCAAATTTGACAGACAATAAAGGAAGTCTAAGTCTAATGAAACAGAAGGTATACACTCCACATGCACTGCAACATCCAACTTGGAGAGGAGGTGCTTTTAGGCACCGATGCGCTCGCTAATTATCGCAGCTACACAACAGATGTTTGGTCTTCAAGACGGCGCACATGCTCAAACTATTTTTAGACTTGCATCAATGGCCTACGAGAGGGCCGTAAACGGCAGGCGTGCCATAGGTTGCACACCCATCACATGCTGCTCTTCAAAGCCCCGAGCAGAATCAGAGCGTTCTGCAAGAAGACTCCTTAATGAGTGGAGAGGGCTTGCAATAAATCAATCCCACACTTGGATGAGAGTGACACGTGAGGACGTTGGCATATATTAAGTGGCATAAGAAGTCCATCACAGCCCGGAATCCAACTTTAGCGCCGTGTTTTGTCTGATTGCATATGCATTACAGAGCAGATTAGAGTGTTTAAGTCTGCACCTTTGCAGAAAACTGCTCACCTGAATGCTCAAATTCGCATTAAACATAAAAAAAGGAGAGTCTGCATGCATATTGCAGATGCCCTGGTTTAGCACGCAACCAAAAAGGGGGGCATCATTTGGACCAGGGGTATCAAATTCATTTTAGATCAGGGGCCACATGGATTAAAATCTACTCCAGAGTCGGCCGGAATGGTAAAATCACGGCACGATAACTTAAAAATAAAGACAACTTCAGATTGTTGTCTTTGTTTAAAAACGGAGCAAGCACATTCTGAAAATGTACAAAACATAATGTTGTTCTTTTTACACTTACATGTTGCAGTTATTGGTATTCTATCTTTATTTGTCGTTATTTATACATTTTGAATAAATGATATGATGATGTTCATCAGCCAACTCATTGGTGTTAATTTTCACTATACCAAAATAAAAAATAAAAAATAAAAATCAAATTACATGATGTTATTTATGTAGTTTGCACCAACATCATGTGGCTTTTTTTTTGCACATGTGTAGCATCATCTACAAAGATACAAAGAATTGCTATTGGGACATCCAGTGGACACAATTAGAAGAGCGGTTTCTTTGATTAAAAAATTTCAGCTCATTTTCATACTTAGCAAACGCACTTCCAAAGACATTCACCTGGGGATAGGTTGATTGGCAACACTAAATGGTCCCTAGTGTGTGAATGTGAGTGTGAATGTTGTCTGTCTATGTGAAGTGAAGTGAATTATATTTATATAGCGCTTTTTTCTAGTGACTCAAAGCGCTTTTACATAGTCCATCCATTTTCTATTGCTTATTTCCTTTGGGGTCGCAGGGGGCACCGGTGCCTATCTCGGCTACAATCGGGCGGAAGGCAGCATACACCCTGGACAAGTCGCCACCTCATCGCAGGGCCAACACAGATAGACAAAATTCACACCCACCCATTCATTTTATACCGCTTAATCCCTTTGGGGCTGCGGGGGGCGCTGGTGCCTATCTCATCTACAATCAGGCGGGAGGCGGCGTACGCCCTGGACAAGTCGCCACCTCATCACAGGACCGACACAGGTAGACATACAACATTCACACACTAGGGTCAATTTAGTGTTGCCAATCAATCTATCCCCAGGTGCATGTCTTTGGAAGTGGGAGGAAGCCGGAGTACCCGGAGGGAACCCACGGGGAGAACATGCAAACTCCACACAGAAAGATCCCGAGCCCGGGATTGAACCCCAGACTACTCAGGACCTTCGTATTGTGAGGCAGACGCACTAACCTTTCCTCCACCGCGAAGCTTTTACATAGTGAAACCCAATATGTAAGTTACATTTAAACCAGTGTGGGTGGCACTGGGAGCAGGTGGGTAAAGTGTCTTGCCCAAGGACACAACGGCAGTGGCTAGGATGGCGGAAGCGGGGATCAAACTTGGAACCCTCAAGTCGCTGGCACGGCCACTCTACCAACCGAGCTATATCTTTCAACACTGTCTGTGTTGGCCCTGCCATGAGCTGGGGACTTGTCCAGGGCGTACCCAACCTTCCTTCCTAATGCAGCTGAAGTGAAGTGAATTATATTTATATAGCGCTTTTCTGTAATGACTCAAAGCGCTTTTACATAGTGAAACCCAATATCTAAGTTACATTTAAACCAGTGTGGGTGGCACTGGGAGCAGGTGGGTAAAGTGTCTTGCCCAAGGACACAACGGCAGTGGCTAGGATGGCGGAAGCGGGGATCAAACTTGGAACCCTCAAGTCGCTGGCACGGCCACTCTACCAACCGAGCTATATCTTTCAACACTGTCTGTGTTGGCCCTGCCATGAGCTGGGGACTTGTCCAGGGCGTACCCAACCTTCCTTCCTAATGCAGCTGAAGTGAATTATATTTATATAGCGCTTTTCTGTAATGACTCAAAGCGTTTTTACATAGTGAAACCCAATATCTAAGTTACATTTAAACCAGTGTGGGTGGCACTGGGAGCAGGTGGGTAAAGTGTCTTGCCCGAGGACACAACGGCAGTGGCTAGGATGGCATGGCGGAAGCGGGGATCGAACCTGAAACCCTCGAGTTGCTGGCACGGCCGCTCTACCAACCGAGCTATACCTTTCAACACTATCTGTGTTGGCCCTGCCATAAGGTGGTGACTTTTCCAGGGCGTACCCCACCTTCCGCCTGAATGCAGCTGAAGTGAAGTGAAGTGAATTATATTTATATATTGCTTTTCTCTAGTGACTCAAAGGGCTTTTACATAGTGAAACCCAATATCTAAGTTACATTTAAACCAGTGTAGGTGGCACTGGGAGCAGGTGGGTAAAGTGTCTTGCCCAAGGACACAACGGCAGTGGCTAGGATGGCGGAAGCGGGGATCAAACTTGGAACCCTCAAGTCGCTGGCACGGCCACTCTACCAACCGAGCTATACCGCGAACACGGTCTGTGATGGCCCTGCCCTGAGGTGATGACTTGTCCAGGGCGTACCCCACCTTCCGCCCGAATGCAGCTGAAGTGAAGTGAATTATATTTATATAGCGCTTTTCTCTAATGACTCAAAGCGCTTTTATATGGTGAAACCCAATATGTAAGTTACATTTAAACCAGTGTGGGTTACACTTGGAGCAGGTGGGTAAAGTGTCTTGCCCAAGGACACAACGGCAGTGGCTAGAATGGTGGAAGCGGGGATCGAACCTGGAACCCTCAAGTCGCTGGCACGGCCACTCTACCAACCGAGCTATACCGCGAACACTGTCTGTGTTGGCCCTGCCCTGAGGTGGCGACTTCTCCAGGGCGTACCCAACCTTCCGCCCGAATGCAGCTGAAGTGAAGTGAATTATATTTATATAGCGCTTTTCTCTAATGACTCAAAGCGCTTTTATATAGTGAAACCCAATATCTAAGTTACATTTAAACCAGTGTGGGTTACACTTGGAGCAGGTGGGTAAAGTGTCTTGCCCAAGGACACACGGCAGTGGCTGGAATGGCATGGCGGAAGCGGGGATCGAACCTGAAACCCTCAAGTTGCTGGCACGGCCACTCTACCAACCGAGCTATACCGCAAACACTGTCTGTGTTGGCCCTGCCCTGAGGTGGTGACTTGTCCAGGGCGTACCCCACCTTCCGCCTGAATGCAGCTGAAGTGAAGTGAAGTGAATTATATTTATATAGCGCTTTTCTCTAGTGACTCAAAGGGCTTTTACATAGTGAAACCCAATATCTAAGTTACATTTAAACCAGTGTGGGTTACACTGGGAGCAGGTGGGTAAAGTGTCTTGCCCAAGGACACAACGGCAGTGGCTAGGATGGCGGAAGCGGGGATCAAACTTGGAACCCTCAAGTCGCTGGCACGGCCACTCTACCAACCGAGCTATACCGCGAACACGGTCTGTGATGGCCCTGCCCTGAGGTGATGACTTGTCCAGAGCGTACCCCACCTTCCGCCCGAATGCAGCTGAAGTGAAGTGAATTATATTTATATAGCGCTTTTCTCTAATGACTCAAAGCGCTTTTATATAGTGAAACCCAATATGTAAGTTACATTTAAACCAATGTGGGTTACACTGGGAGCAGGTGGGTAAAGTGTCTTGCCCAAGGACACACGGCAGTGGCTGGAATGGTGGAAGCGGGGATCGAACCTGGAACCCTCAAGTCGCTGGCACGGCCACTCTACCAACCGAGCTATACCGCGAACACTGTCTGTGTTGGCCCTGCCCTGAGGTGGTGACTTGTCCAGGGCGTACCCAACCTTCCGCCCGAATGCAGTTGAAGTGAAGTGAATTATATTTATATAGCGCTTTTCTCTAATGACTCAAAGCGCTTTTATATAGTGAAACCCAATATCTAAGTTACATTTAAACCAGTGTGGGTGGCACTGGGAGCAGGTGGGTAAAGTGTCTTGCCCAAGGACACAACGGCAGTGGCTAGGATGGCGGAAGCGGGGATCGAACCTGGAACCCTCAAGTCGCTGGCACGGCCACTCTACCAACCGAGCTATACCCCGAACACGGTCTGTGATGGCCCTGCCCTGAGGTGATGACTTGTCCAGGGCGTACCCCACCTTCCGCCCGAATGCAGCTGAAGTGAAGTGAATTATATTTATATAGCGCTTTTCTCTAATGACTCAAAGCGCTTTTATATAGTGAAACCCAATATGTAAGTTACGTTTAAACCAGTGTGGGTTACACTGGGAGCAGGTGGGTAAAGTGTCTTGCCCAAGGACACAACGGCAGTGGCTAGAATGGTGGAAGCGGGGATCGAACCTGGAACCCTCAAGTCGCTGGCACGGCCACTCTACCAACCGAGCTATACCGCGAACACTGTCTGTGATGGCCCTGCCATGAGATAGCGACTTGTCCAGGGTGTACGCTCCCGCGTCCCCGAAAGGGACAAACGGTAAAAAAAAAAATGGATGGATGGATCGAGATAAAACCTGTTCCCGGTGGCCTTACGTTTGACACCCCTGATTTAGACGTATAATGCATGACAACACTTGGACAAGTGGTGCGTAAAATGTAATATCTCGCGCGTAAAAGGCAAAAGAAAAAAAAAGAGCCGTCAAAAACAAGCCAGCAGCATGAAGGGCAAACGTGAGCGAAGGCATCAACCTCTTTTGCTGCAAAATGATCCACTCTGCGCCACTGTGGGAAAGTTGGGCCACCAAAAAAAAAAAAAAAAAAAAAAAAAAAAAAACATTGTGCGTGACGTCCTGCAATGTGACAGACATGTGCGGGTAAAAGTTGATAGGAAAAAGTTCCAAGGACGTGCAAAGAAAACTCACCCGGGCGTATTTGGACGAGTAGGGGTCCTCGAAGAGCGCCCAGATTTTGGGCTGCCAGGTTTTCCACCATCCCGCCCTGCGCGCGTCCTCCTGCATGCAGAGTCTCTTCAGGTCCCCGTCGGCGCCCCCCTGCAGCGCCGGGTCGTCGTCCGGGGCGTCCGGCTCGGGCGTCTCGAAGCTGTCCAGCGCCTCCTCGGCGTCCCGATGCTGGCGGTAGTTCATCCAGCAGCACGCCTCCACGTCCGTCTCGTCGATGCCCCAGAA
This sequence comes from Nerophis ophidion, assembly GCF_033978795.1. Lineage (NCBI taxonomy): Eukaryota > Metazoa > Chordata > Actinopteri > Syngnathiformes > Syngnathidae > Nerophis > Nerophis ophidion. The sequence continues at coordinate 64,823,096 of NC_084618.1, forward strand.
GGCGAGCTCCTCCTCGAACAAGGGCCCGCACACGTCGTTGGGACAGTGCAGCTTGCCCGTGCGGTAGTAGTTGAGGATGAAGGAGAAGACGGACGGGTGGCGGTCGAAGAAGAACTCGTCCAGTTTGGGGTCGTAGTCGAAGTTGCTGAAGGCGTCCGGCTCGGTCAGCCACGACAGGCGCGTCCCCGGCAACGTCTTCAGGGTGCTGCGGTACGTCTCATGGCGCACGCCGCCGCAGTTTATCACGATCTTCTCGCTTTCCGACGGACAAGTCATGTCTGCGCTGTAACATGCTTTGTTGGACGACTTGTTCCCACCCTTGCGCCCTTTGAAAGAGGATACACACACCGAACTGAGCATAGAGGACCGGGGGGGGAGGAGGAGGAGGAGGAGGGAGGGAGGGAGGCGGGAGAAGATGAGAGAAAAGCGGAGGGAGGAGGAGGAGTCTGCGGGAGGAAGAGAGAGAGAAAGAGAGAGAGAGAGCAGATTTTAAAGGAATGTGGATTATCGATCGTGCTAATCGCGGCGAAAGTGCCGCGCGTTAGGACGCAAAAGGTCACCCAAAATGATGCGTTCGGGTTCAATCGGAAGAGACGGGGTTTAACATGCCTCCGCCCTCATTTTGGAAAATAAAATTGTGTGTGTGTGTGTGTGTGTGTGTGTGTGTGTGTGTGTGTGTGTGTGTGTGTGTGTGTGTGTGTGTGTGTGTGTGTGTGTGTGTCCTCTCACTCAGTGGTCCCCAACCACCGGGCCGCGGCTCGATGGGTACCGGTGTCAAGCAAAATAAGCGCTCGCTGCGAAATAAGTGCCCAAGCGTCGGGGCATATATTTAGCGCCATAAAGGGGAACATTATCACCAGACCTATGTAAGTGTCAATATACACCTTGATGGTGCAGAAAAAAGACCATATAATTTTTTCACCAATTTTCGAACTCTAAATGGGTGAATTTTGGCGAATTAAACACCTTTCTGTTCATCGCTTTTTTTGCGATGACGTCAGAACGTGACGTCTCCGAGGTAATACAGCCGCCATTTTCATTTTCAACACATTACAAACACCAGGTCTCAGCTCTGTTATTTTCCGTTTTTTCGACTATTTTTTGGAACCTTGGAGACATCATGCCATCGTCGGTGTGTTGTCGGAGGGTGTAACAACACTAACTGGGAGGGATTCAAGTTGCACCACTGGCCCGAAGATGCGAAAGTGTCTGCCGCCAGACCCCCATATAATGTGCCAAAGTGTCTCCACATTTTACCGGCGATGACAGACATGGCACAGAGATGTATGGATAACCTGCAGATGCATTTGCAACGATAAAGTCAACAAAATCACAAAGGTGAGTTTTGTTGATGTTGACTTATGTGCTAATCAGACATATTTGGTTGCGGCGTGACTGCCAGCTAATCGATGCTAACATGCTACGCTAATCGATGCTAACATGCTATTTACCGGCGGTGCTAAAGCAGACATGGCACAGAGATGTATGGATAACATGCAGATGCATTTGCAGCTATATTACGTTTACTTCCACCCACATTTAATGCGAAAAAAAAACTTACCAATCGAAGGATTTAAGTTGCTCCAGTGTCACGAGATGCGAAAGTCCTGATCGTTTGGTCCGCACATTTTACCGGCGATGCTGATGCAGCTATTCGGCCATGCTATGGCTATGAATAGCGTCAATAGCTATTCGCTCAATAGCTTCAGTTTCTTCTTCAATACTTTCATACTCCAACCATCCGTTTCAATACATGCGTAATCTGTTGAATCGCTTAAGTCGCTGAAATCAGAGTCTGAATCTGAGCTAATGTCGCTATATCTTGCTGTGCTATTCGCCGTTGTTTGTTTACATTGGCAGCACTGTATGACGTCACAGGGAAATGGATAGTCGCATCGCAAATAGCGAAAATCAAGCACTTTATAGCTTTTTTTTAGGGATATTCGGGGACCGGTAAAATTTTGAAAAAACTTCAAAAAATACAACAGGCCACTGGGAACTGATTTTTATTGTTTTTAAACCTTTTGAAATTGTGATAATGTTCCCCTTTAAAGGCCTACTGAAACCCACTACTACCCACCACGCAGTCTGATAGTTTATATATCAATGATTAAATATTAACATTGCAACAAATGCCAATACAGACTTTTTAGTTTACTAAATTACAATTTTAAATTTCCCGTGAGTTTCGGCTTCGAAACGTCGTGTGATGATGACGTGTACGCAAGACGTCACGGGTTTTTAGGAAGTGTGAGCGCTGCGCACACACACAGCTAAAAGTCGTCTGCTTTAACGGCATAATTACACAGTTTTTTGGACAACTGTATTGCTGGATCTTTTGCTATTTGTTCAATTAATATTGGAGAAGTCACAGTAGAAAGATGCAGTTGGGAAGCTTTAGCCTTTAGCCACACAAACACACGGTGATTCCTTGTTTAAAATTCCTGGTGGTGAAACTTTCCTGTGGATCAGAGCGGTCAAGAGAACATGGATCCCTACCGAATGTCAACCAGCAGGTTTCGGTGAGAAAATTGTGGTTAAAAAGTTAGTTCTTACCGGAGAAAAGCTGAGCTTGTGCCGTCCATTGCTGCCGTCGACTTCCCTGAGACACTGCGGGTCAAGACACCCGTGGCGACACCCTTCTGACTATCAGGTAATATTAAACTCACTAAAACACTAGCAACACAATAGAAAGATAAGAGATTTCCCAGAATTAACCTAGTAAATGTGTCTAAAAACATCTGAATCCACCCCAACGCAATCCCGTTTTTTGGTTTTTTTTTTGTAGTCCGTCGCTATCAATATCCTCAAACACGAATCGTTCATCCTCGCTCAAATTAATGGGGAAAGTGTCGTTTTCTCGGTGCAAATAGCACTTTTTGTTGGAGGCTCCCATTAAAAACAATGTGAAGATGTGAGGAGCCATCAACAGGTGACGTCATTGTCTGCGACGTCTGGTAAAGGCAGGGCTTTTCTGTTAGCACCGAAAGTTGCGAACTTTATCGTGGATGTTCTCTACTAAATCCTTTCAGCAAAAATATGGCAATATCGCGAAATGATCAAGTATGACACATAAGAAGGACCGGCTATCCCCGTTTAAATAAGAAAATCTCATTTCAGTAGGTCTTTAAGAGCGAAATATGTGCCCACCCTATTGTATACAGTGTGTATGGGACGGCTTGCCAAATAATTGCTCCTGTGGATTTGCTGATATTGTTAGCTAAAAGAAAAAACGTATCATACCAAAGTTACTGTGATATATATTGTCTTAGGCTATTAAATATGGAAAAACGGCAGAATGAAACAAATAAGATCAATAGTTTTAATTTTGGTGAGTTAAGCTTTTAAAAATAGTGGACGGTCTCTCCCTCGCTACACACCTTGGTTTGACAATGACGCCGCCCTGCCAAAAAACTGCCCGGCGCACCTGTGAACTGTGCAGTTGCGCGCATGCGTACACCCCCCGTGAGCACTTATTTCGGCTGGGCACAAATTTGGCTTGACACGGGGCCGCAGAAGAATTTTTTATTATTTTTTTAATTTTATTTTAATTTTAATTTTTTTATTAAATCAACATAAAAAACACAAGATACACTTACAATTAGTGCACCAACCCAAAAAAACGCCCTTTTTCATGACAAATAACAAACAAAAATCTACCCCCGCCCCCCCCACCGGGCCGCGGGAAAAATTATCAAGCGTTGACCGGTCCGCAGCTACAAAAAGGTTGGGGATCACCGCTCTCACTCATCTCTAAATTGATCTCGCCCGCATCATTCATATCTGCTTCCTAATTAGGCCTCGTGGACAGGGAGTGAGGACGAGGAAGCTGTGGGAGGGACGGGGGACTTTTTCTCCTGATCCTGAACGCATCTGAGAGTGTGACGTAAAGTGGTGCAGCACCATGCGTGTGTGTGTTAATTGTCTCCCAAGTGTGTGCATGGTGTGTCCACAATGTTAGATCAACGTACACTTGTGTGCGCGCACACACACACACACACACACACACACACACACACACACACACACACGGACTTGTATTTGTTGCCTTTTTGATACCTCTGAAAAATGCCCACCGCTTTAAAAACCACCCTTTCTAGATATATAACGATTTGTATTTACAACATTAATAATATATACAGCCATTCAATGAGGTGGCAACTTGTCAAGGGACAAGCGGTAGAAAAATGGATGGATGGATGGATGATCCATCCATTTTTCTAATGTTTGTCCCTTTTTTGGGGTCGCGGAGGATGCTGGAGACTATCTTAGCTGCATTCCGGCGGAAGGCAGAGTACACCCTGGACAAGTCGCCACCTCATCGTAGGATATATGGATAATACATATACATCCATCCATCCATTTTTCTACCGTGTGTGCCTTTTTGGGGGTCGCGGGCTGGGCTGGTGCCTATCTCAGCTGCCTGGACAAGTCTCCACCTCATCACAGGGCCAACACAGATAGACAGACAACATTCACACTCACATTCACACACTAGGGCCAATTTAGTGTTGCCAATCAACCTATCCCCAGGTGCATGTCTTTGGAGGTGGGAGGAAGCCGGAGTACCCGGAGGGAACCCACACTATGCAAATATAAAAAAAGGTAAGCTTTTAGAAATGCATTTGTATTTTTTTATTTGTAATTGCTTTTTAATCTTCATTGTTGACTTCAAGTCATTACAGTATGTCTTTATATACATATTTATTATTTTTTTTGTATCAATTTTGGCCATACGGGGCGCATTATAATTTCTTACACACACTTGTTGTTACATATGTTGGCCAAAGGGGAGCACTTCAAATTTTTACACACACTTGTTATTTCATATGTTGACCAGAGGGGAAGCACTTTTAAAACAGACACACAGTCCATTAGAAAAAGTCCTCCTTTTTGAGACTACCCTCATTTCCCCAACAAATGAGATCTCTAGTTTTTGTTTTTTGTAATGTGCTTTAACGCTGATGACAACAAACGAGTCACGGACCACAGATGGCCCCTGTCCTGCACTCTGTAGAAGCTAACAGTTAATGGCCACTATAGTCTTAGTACCGTAGTGTATGTGTTCATCCTATGGTCACATATGGGACGTGGGTTGTCGTACGTCAGCACCGGAAGTCGTAAAAACAGCTGTTCACCTGGCGGGGTTTTTAGGGGATTAATAGGAAAGTCCTTCTTTAGCTTGTTTTATCATATATTGTTGCCTTTGCACCTGTCAACTTTTGTATGCATATTAAAATCAACAAAAAAAAAAAATCCTGACTTTGTAGCAATGTTCTCGGACATTAGTATTTGGCTCTCTGTAAGTTCCAATGGTTTTCCGTATGGGGACCATGATTCTGGTCCCAACTTGTTCACCGATCCACATATGGAAGGTATTTTTCCTTGTGGATGTCTCAAGAAGGGCAGAAATACAAGAACACACACAAACACACACACATTACATCCACGCTGTATGCACAAATATGTCACTTTCTGCCATGCAATGTGTGAGTGGAAGACAGGTTAGTATGAACAGGAGGAAGATGCCACAAATCCTTTTTCAACCCTTATGTGTATATTTTGTTTATTTTTATGCATTCTAAATTGTAATATGGTGGCTAACAATGAAGACGATTGGAGTACTCTATTCAAGTTAAAGTACCACTGATAGTCACACACACGAGGTGTGGTGAAATTAACCTTTGCATTTGACCCATCCCCTTGTTCCACTCCCTGAGAGGTGAGGGGATTAGTGAGCAGCAGCTGTGGCCGGGCTCGAGAATCATTTTGGTGATTTAACCCCCAATTTCAAACCTTGATGCTGAGTGCCAAGCAGGGAGGTATTGGGTCACATCTTTATAGTCTTTGGTACGACTCGGACGGGGTTTGAACTCACAACATACCAATCTCAGGGCGGACACAAACCACTGGGCCACTGAGCAGGTATTACGCTCATAAAACCTGCTAAAAAGAACTTCCCAAAACCGCCAACATTACTCCATTTACATCCTGTGACCTGTATATTGACCATGTGTTGGCAATATTGTTATTATAAGCAACATACACATATCACAGAGAGGTAACTAGCTTTTGCAGCTATTGACATACTTAGCTGGTGCATTGCCTCTGAGTTGGTAAATGTTAATTCTGGATTATAAGTCATGCCTCTCACTGCATTGTAAAAGTATGTGGCCATAAACCGAGAGGTTGGTCAACTTTGGCATTTAACTTTGACCCGCAGATGGCGAGAAAAACACAAAAAGACATTTGTTGCTTTTTCTTTTTTTACCAATGTAAAAATTCTGATGAATTCTTCATCTAAACAGGAAGATGTAAACATCCCATCAGTCGGCATCCCAGTGAAAGCAGACATTGTACAGTAAGTGATTGTTTTATGATGTATTTCTTGTTTAGCACTTAGCAATCGTGCTACTTGCTGGTTCTGCTTAGCACACAATGACTAAAACTTACAGTTCCTTTTCCTTATATTCAGCATGGACACTGCCATATGGATATAATGTCATGTTGTTATTGATGTGTCTGTTACCGCATTACATATGTACTTACAGCCTGTATATCAAACGGTGACAGTTTTTTTTTAAACGTTTTTTTAGAGCGCCTTTTGGGCGAAATTGAGCAATTCTTATAACCTTCACAGTCAGCTGACTCTTGCTAGCGTTTCTTTCGAGTTAGAATGCACAAAAAAAGAAAAACGTGTTCTTGTCTCACATAAGGATTGTGAATTAAAGGCACAATTCCAAAATTCCGTTAAGAGATCATTTTATAGCATTATGTTTTTTTATGTATTATTTTCTACATGGAAATTAACCCATATAAAATGATGCTGAGTTGAATGAAAAGGTAAAACGTTACACAGGAGATTCATTTTAATACCACTAAAAGCAGAACTATATAAATGTTTTCATGTTTTGTTTACTAAAGGAAAACAAAACAAATGATTTTTAGTTTTTCTTGTTTTACATACATTGAATAAATCAAATGTCATAAAAATATATCCCATTACCAAGCACATAAATGACATTTTTGGAAGTATTTTGAAAAGGATTTGAGCTGGCTTAAAGGGGAACTGCACTTTGTTTGGAATTTTGCCTTTCACATTTACTACGTAAGACATGACGACGGATGTATTTGAAAAAAAAAGTATTTTAACTTGTAAATAAACAAATACAAACTACTTGCAGAGGAGCCAATGGGAGGTCCTTTATACAGTCCATAAAACCCAATTGAAATAACATCCAAAAAGCACCAACAAAACTTAGTTTACATTTCATGACTTAAATATTAACCAAATATTAGTGATATTGTTATTGTAAGCGCTAACGCAGACAAACTATGTATAGCGGCGCTGTGATCGCGAGATTGTGTGCCATTGTTGACATGATCGACTGATCAGCTTCTTCTTAATTTCCTTGCCTGTCAAATTCTATTGTTGATCATAAATCATGTCTCTCACCTGGATAGTAGAAAGATGAGGATGTAATCCGACAAGTTAGTACACTTTGACAACCAATTTTAAAACCGGAAATGGTGAGAACGACACAAAAAGACATTTGGGTCCACTCCACTTTTCTTCAAGAAGTATGTGAGTCATTTGTCATCTAAATGGGACTATATGAACATCCTAGCAGGCGGCATCCTAATGACAGAAGACCTTGTACAGTAGGTGCTGTTTTATTTTGTTTGTTGGCTCCCATAGAGTCTGCAGTGAGGTATGTTGTTTAAAAATTAAAAGCAAACATTGTGATGCATTTTTTTAATTAAAATGCTTAAAATGATCAAAATAAGTAAATATTAAATATAATAAATATGCCTGTTACTCTATTATTTATACTTACATCATTTATGTACAACTTTAAAAGAGGTGTTTGGATATGTTTTAAGGGATTTATACACTTCTTCGTAAGAAACATTTTTGATTGCATTTATTTACTGTTTAGAATGCATTAAAAATACATCCATCTTCATGTTTTCATAATGATTGTGAAAGATAGGCAAAATTCCAAAAAAGTGCAGTTTCCCTTTAAAAATACGCGTAATGTCAAGTTTGGAGAATTTTGCATACATAATTATACATTTGAAAGTGTCAAACTGTATGCCGAGATATTTACAACCTTAAAGCAACTACAGGTCGCTCAAAAAAAGAAGTGTCCAAACCACTTCTAGGTGAGCGCACCTATCAAACACATCTGCAGACGTTGAGTTTATGCGCTGGGTATCCGTTTTGCTCAGTTTTCAATTCGATGACATATTCGGTAAATATGGAGATTTGTTTTTTAGTCTTTGTTTGAAAAAAACTAATGTGAAAAAGTGACCTGTTTTCGAGTTGGTTTCAGAAAATGACATTATTTTTACATCTAGAATTCTCATGTCTGACCCTTAATTTCTACTTAAAAATTGGCCCTAAACACAAAAAGTAACATGTTTGTTCCTTGCAACAAAGCTGTCCCACTTAATTTTTTTATTTCTTTTAACATTAATTGAAACATTATCGAAAACCTCTTTTCGTCCACTAGATGGCACTCCTTTTTCCCCATTCAAAGCATGCAGCAAAATCTATCACCATTTTGCAAAATGAATTATCAGTCTGTGTGTCGCTGTTGGATAGTGTGTACATGCAAAAATGTGTGTCTTCTGCACTAGGGAGTTATGTTATATTAGGACTATGATATATTTCAGGCACAAGTAGCTAAAGCTTAAAGGGGAACTGCATTTTTTTTTTTTAATTGTGCCCATCGTTCACAATCAATATGAGAAACAAGAACACACATCATTTTTTTTTAATGATTTTTAAGATTATAAAAAATGCTTGTAAGATGTAGTTAAACTGCAAAGCCCTCTAAAACAACTTCAAAACCCCTCAGCAAGGTGTTATATACACCATGGAAGTCTATATATAATGTAATAACAGATACTTTCATAACAAAATGTAATATGTACAATATTTTGGACATTTTAAGCAATTACAGCAACTTCTATCCTCAGCGCATTTTTTCCCATTTCCATAGCAGCGCGCTTTCGACTTGCGGCATCAAATGTATGCTGCTTTTTACCAGAAACAAACACACTTTTTTCCAGTTATGGCAGACTTGGTAACAGACGACGAAGATTACTTTTTTAGGACAAGGAGGATTCACAACCTTATCTTTTTGAAGCTGAATACACAGAGGTGAACTGCTGCTTATAAAAGCCAGCACGAAGGAAGGGTAAAACATTGGAGCCGACGGAAGCCGAGAGAGTGATGTCGGTGGCAAATGTGCAACCTTCAGCCAAGGTATGCCAACAAAAATGGTGAGCATACCCAAACTAAGTGGGAAAAAATGTCCCCGGCCAGCGTGACCAAAAAGACAACTGTCCATCGAGTGAGTCACTATTATATCGATCATAATACATGTCGCACATCAAACTTGTTGTTACAACTACAGTGCATACACTGTCCTGCTGGTTGTGTAGAAACAAAACATGAAATGTAGGCTAATATTTTACAGACACTGTAATATGATTGTTCATGTTTTTCAGTCAGTACATATTGGTGTCCTATCACATTGGGCTGTGTTTAAAAAACTCAAAAGTAATTCAGCTGCTGAGGCAAGAAGCTAGGTTACAGCTAATTTTGAAGCATGCCGTCGCAAGGCGATGTGTTCCTCCGCTAGATAAAGAGTTCCTCAGTGTTTGCTCTTACAATAAAAATGTCGCTACAGCAGGGGTCGGGAACCTTTTTGGTTGAGAGAGCCATAAAAGCCAAATATTTAAAAAAAAGTATTTCCGTGAGAGCCATATTATTTTTTTTAAGACTGAATACAACTAAATGCATGCATTTTTAAGTAAGACCAATATTTTTACAGTATAAATAAGTCTCTTATTCCTTTTAATAACATTGTTATTCTGAAGCTAACCAACAATAAATAAAATACTTCTTACCATTAATGCGACTTCTTGAACAGGTGCGGTAGATTAAAATGCATGAGAATGTTTTATATTTTGAACGTTATTTTTGACCCTGTGATTACCAGCGGAATTATTTATTACTTATCGCTTTAAGCAATGTCAGCTAAGATTTATCTGAGAGCCAGGTGCAGTCATCAAAACAGCCACATCTGGCTCTAGAGCCATAGGTTCCCTACCTCTGCGCTACACCTTGGTTATTATACAGGTTACGGAACATAAATGAAGTATTGTTGGCGCTTTTTTTTTAATGCATTTTTAAAGTGATTTTGAGCCGGAATAGATTGCTCTCATTAGCTGCATTGCTAGGCAATAATAACAAGCCGATTGTTAAAAATGAAAATGCAAAAATAAAATAAAAACTTTAGTTTTCTTGTCTCTCATAAGGATTTAGGTGTGACATTGGTTTTCACGGGCCCTACTTTTTGTATGTTTTTGACAAAATATTGCCGCAATTTCCATGCACCATCACGGTTATGGTACTGCCAGACATTGCGCGTAACAAATTAGTACATTTGCCTCTGTATCTTTCCACGGAATCAAGGAATCCACCTATTGGTGACACTGTCTATTTGTCTATTTTCTTAAAGCGGACTATGACAATGAGATATTTTTAAGCGCTCTTTTTTAATCCATAGTCATGTTTGAAGCAGCTAATATGTTCTCATGTGAACGCTTTGGGCCTTCCTTTTTTGTGCGCTAGTAAACTCTTTGTTTCACCTTAAAGGTGCCGTACTGTCTGCTAGGACTATAACATACTCCATTTTTGTGGAGAAGGCATTTTCTGTTTGAAACAACAGCTGTATTTCTTTCTGGGCGGGAGGGGATGTTTTCACTCTCCATGAGCTAACTCTTTTTGTTGGAATTTAGACCTTCTTGCTGATGCTATTGTCGCATTGTAAGGGCTGGTCTCCTAGAGCTTTAGTAAAACTTGGCCAGGTACTATTCTGTCTCGGTGGTCCTTCTTACTCAACATATATGTCATCCACAATAACTTGGCATTGACCAGTGGAAGACTGGTCGCACGCAACAGGACCTATGAAGATTTTCGTCTTTTCTGACTTACATTGGAAATGTTACAAAGTTAAATAGTCGTGGAATGCCAAAATACCAAATTGTATGGGTCATGCATTTTGGCGTGAACTTACATGCAGTTTTGGATGCCTCGGTTTGCGGGGTTTTGCAGGCTGGCTACTTTGTGACATCGCCGCAAGGTGCAAGTACTTATTTAGACATTAAGTCGAGCTCTTAGCCTCTGACAGACTCTGCTCCAGGCTCTGAGGACATGCAAAAAAAAGTATGATTTTCATCTAATCTTGGCATGTGCATAACAACACCAACGTGCGACCTGGAGTGACAAATGCGCCTTAAATAAACCAACCATTCTCTACCGCTTGTCCCCCCTGGGGTGGCAGGGGGTGCTGAAGCCCATCTCAGCTGCACTCGGGCGGTAGGCGGGGTACAACTCATCACAAGCCTGATGGCCTTATCTGACCAGGATCTTTAGCTCACACTGATCGGTTCGTAGCCGAATGTGCGACTGCGATGAGAATCAGCACCTCTAAGTCTAAGTCTATGGTTCTTGACCAGAAAAGTGTGGAGTGCCATCTCCGGGTTGGGGAGGAAATCTTGCCCCAAGTGGAGGAGTTCAAGTACCTCGTAGTCTTGTTCAATGAGTGAGGAGAGAATGGATCGTGAGATAGACAGGCGGATCGGTGCAGGGTCCGCAGTGATGCGGACACTATCGGTCCGCCGTGGTGAAGAAGGAGCTGACCCAGATGGCAAAGCTCTCAATTTACCGGTTCATCTACGCTTCCATCCTCACATATGGTCATGAGTTTTTGGCTAAGACCGAAAGGACAAGATCACAGGTACCAGCGGGCGAAATGAGTTTCTTCCGTCGGGTGGCGAGGCTCTCCCTTAGAGATAGGGTGAGAAGCTCTGTTATTCGAGAGGAGCTCAGAGTAACGCCGCTGCTCCTCCACATCGAGAGGAGCCTGATGAGGTGGTTCGGGCATCTGGTCAGGATGCACCCTGGACGCCTTCCTGGGAAGGTGTTTAGAGCACGTCCTACCAGTAGGAGACCACAGAGAGGACTCAGGACAAGCTAGGAAGACTATGTCTCACCGATGGCCTGGGAACGCCTCGGGATTCACGGGAGGAGCTGGACAAAGTGGCTGGGGAGAGGGGAACCAAGGCTTCTCTGCTTAGGCTGGGGCCCCCGCGACCCGACCACGGATAAGTGGAAGAAGATGGATGGATGGATCAATACTTATCTTCCGGGAGGCAAACTTGCCGAGCAGAGATCGATGTAGTTGAATCCATACAATTTAATACAAATCCACATAATAATTAACTGTAAGACCCCTAATGTTTTGTATGCATATGTAACAGAAATGGACTGCTTGGAATGAAAAAAAACATTCTGATGGGGAAAAATGCTGACTTTTTGGAACAGATGACAAAACTGAGGGTTGACTCTGTTGTGTCAATCTCAAGTGTGAGTTAAGATGTCTCGAGGGTTACATGATCGACGGAGACACATTGAATGCATCACGCTGGTTTAAGCAGCTTCATGAAGTACATACACGTGCAGTATATTTACTGTGTGGTACAAATACGGGAAGATGTGCAGCAGTACTTCCGGAGACCGGCCATGCAGTTAAAGGAAAATCTATGTTGTTAACCTTTTCTCCTATTCAAATAAATATTCCCCCGAGCCGCCACCCACCTCCATCCATCCCTCTTAATACTCTCTCTCTCCTGCACTTTCCCTCCATCCATCTCTCGTATTCCCGCATAAAGGAATCACCTTTCACTGAGGAGCGAGAACTGCTCTTCCTCCTCCCCCTTTCTTCCTCATCCCCACCACCGCCCTCCCCCTCCCGCTTCTCTCACTTTTGCACAACTTTCTCCTCATCTTATAGGACACTGCAGCAATTCTGCTTTGTTAGCCGAGTTTCCACCGCGCGGAGCAACTTCGTTCTTAGTTTGACGCCACTCCTTCTATTCCATTCACCGTATTCTATGTTTTTTTTTTCTAAAGGGGAAAGGAGCCTAGAACGAGGTAAGTTCTGATCTGAAAGGAGGACTGCATGATGGAAGTGTGGGTTTGGATGCTGAAGTTAGTGTTGGGGCTGGAGTTCAGCACCAAGGACAGCTCCTCTCAAACATCCACTTTTACTGCACTTTGCAACATTCTGACTGCTTCATATTGTATTTAAGTGTGATTACATGCCTTTTCCTTGCCCTCCCCGGTGTCCTACGTGGTCACTTTATTGATTTTATACCTTATGTGTGCTTTAAAACGGGGGTGTCGTGTGTGAGGGAGAAAGTGCTTTTTGCTTGCATGTCTGTTTAAGAGCAGGTAGTGGAAAGTGAGCAGTGGGTTATAAAATGGAGGAAGAGAGACATGGTGGGGGGGCATGGAGGTGAGAAAGAAGGCGGAGTGTTTCTATGCTAAAGAGGCTAAAACAGGGGGTGGGGGTCTCTCTCTTTCTCTCCCCCCTCTCTCACTCTCTCCCCTGCAGCATTTCCTGCCTCCACGCCACCTTCCCGCTCCATCGCCTCTCTGCAAACGAGTGGCACGCTCACCTGGTGCCAAACAAAAACCCAATGGGGGCATCATTGGAGCCGTTAATATAGATTAGCCTGAACACTGCGGCGGGAAGAGAGGAAGAGGAGGGATGAGGAAGAGGTAGTGCTGGTGGTGGTGGGGGTAGTGCGGGATTATGGGAGTTTTGTATAGAGGCGGCGGAAGAGAGTGAACACATGGAGGTGAAGGAGGAATTCGGCGGACTGCTGACTATGCGGAACTGACCTGGCTGAATAGCAAAAAAAAGGGGGGGCGTGGGGTACATGAGAAGAAGAAAAGTACATAAGGAAGGGAGTGCACCTATGCAGAAGGAGGCAGGGCTAATGATGATGATAAGTGATAGAAAATAAGCATCCGTCCATCCATCCATTCCCTACCGCTTGTCCCTTTCAAGCCTGGGGGAGTTCTGGATGCATGTTCGTGCGTGCGTGATGCTTCTTAGCCACCCGCCCCCCAACGCCAACATCACCACCCGCCACCTCATCAAAGGATGTAACCACAAGGCATCATGCTGTTCCATCCAGATCACTTCCCTCCCTCCCCTCCTCTCCTGCATCCCCCTCCGCTTCACCCTCAGTGCACAGGAGCCCCTAGCAGGTGAGATGGGGGTACTGCATATCCCCACCTCCCCCCTCATCATCCCTAATCTATAACTATACCTTAGAATGCAGCGACATAATTTTACCCAGCAAGATATTGTGTGCACGTACACACAAGAGTAACCGGAGGCTGTTCTCCATCATAACAAAGCTCAGCATGCAGGCCAAGTCCCACGGCATGAATGAAATAGTCGATCAATTAAGCCAGCAGAAAGGAAATGGCCCCGGGTCTCCGGGGGACAACCAATCCAAACAGCACACACCCCCGAGGGCGTTTTTTAAAACCTTGCGGTCACCACCCAAATAATTAAAAAAAGATCCCTCTTTGTTGTAGGTTTTGAGCAGAAATCAAGTAGAGATGATTAATAGAGTCAAGGCAGCATCCTCCTGACTAAAATCTTTAGACCACAGGAGATTTCAAGACACATCTTCTGTATTCTCACATGCATTACAGACGACAGGAATTAATGTTTTTTTCTTTTTCTTTTTTTTTTGTCTTCAGCACAATCAGGTGGCCATGACAGGATTATGAGACACCAATGAGGCCTGCAAAAGCAGCCAAAATATCTTCAGGTAAGTATGAAGCGCCTCATGTGTGTAGTTATGATGCGAGCCTCTTTCTAATACTAAAATTACTCATGAAAATAATACATTTACATTAGACATCAGTTTTATTGTCAGCCCGAATTTGTGTAAGCCAACTCCTCTTTTCCTGAACTGCTGCACAGAAAAGGGTGGAAATGTGTCAAAACATTAAGGGTGTAAAAAAAAAAAAAAATAATAAAAATAAAAAATCGATTCCAGTCCAAATTGCAATTCTTATTCATTTAGATCAGTGGTTCTTAACCCAGGTTCGATCGAACCCTAAGGGTTTGGTGAGTAGGCCTCAGGGGTTCGGCGGAGCCTCCGCCGCAGAGGTCAAGACACACCCGACTCATCGTGTAAATACAAACCCCGTTTCAATGTGAGTTGGGAAATTGTGTTGGAAGTAAATATAAACGGAATACAATGATTTGCAAATTATTTTCAACCCATATTCATTTGAATATGCTACAAGGACAACATATTTGATGTTCAAACTGATAAACGTTTTTATTTTTGCAAATAATCATTAACTTTAGAATGTAATGTCAGCAACACGTGACAAAGAAGTTGGGAAAGGTGGCAATAAATACTGATAGTTTAGGAATGCTCATAAAACACTTATTTGGAACATCCCACAGGTGTGCAGGCTAATTGGGAACAGTTGGGTGCCATGATTGGGTATAAAAACAGCTTCCATGAAATGCTAAGTCATTCACAGACAAGGATGGGGCGAGGGTCACCAATTTGTAAGCAAATTGTCGAACAGTTTTAGAACAACATTTCTCAACGAGCTATTGCAAGGAATTTAGGGATTTTACCATCTACGGTCTGTAAAATCATCAAAAGGTTCAGAGAATCTGAAGAAATCCCTGCACGTAAGCAATGATATTACAGACCTTTGATCGCTCAGGCGGTACTTCATCGAAAACCGACATCAGTGTGTTAAGGATATCACCACATGGGCTCAGGAACACTTCATAAAACCACTGTCAATAACTACAGTTGGTCGCGACATCTGTAAGTGCAAGTTAAAACTACTGTGGAATACGAAAGCAATTTCTCAACAATACAAAGGAACGCCGCCGGCTTGGCTGGGCCCGAGCTCATCTAAGATGGACTGATGCAAAGTGGAAAAGTGTTCTGTGGTCTGATGAGTCCACATTTCAAATTATATTTGGAAACTGGACGTGGTGTCCTCCGGAACAAAGAGGAAAATAACCATCCGGATTGTTATAGGTGCAAAGTTCAAAAGCCAGCATCTGTGATGGTGTGAGGGTGTATTAGTGCCCAAGGCATGGGTAACTTACACATCTGTGAAGGCACCATTAATGCTGAATGGTCCATACAAGTTTTGGAGCAACATATGTTGTCATCCAAGCAACGTTATCATGGACGCCCCTGCTTATTTCAGCAAAACAATGTGTTACAACAGCGTGGCTTCGTAGTAAAAGAGTGCGGGTACTTTACTGGCCCGCCTGCAGTCCAGACATGTCTTCCATCGAAAATGTGTGGCACATTATGAAGCATAAAATACGACAACAAGACACCGGACTGTTGAACAACTTAAGCTGTACATCAAGCGAGAATGTTAAAGAATTTCACTTTCAAAGCTTCACCAAATAGCTTCCTCAGTTCCCAAACGTTTATTGAGTGTTTTTAAAAGAAAAGGTGATGTAACACAGTCGTGAACATGCCCTTTCCCAATTACTTTGGCACGTGTTGCAGCCAAGAATTTCCAAGTTGATTATTATTTGCAAAAAATAAATAAAGTTAATGAGTTTGAACATCAAATATCTTGTCTTTGTAGTGCATTCAACTGAATATGGGTTGAAAAGGATTTGCAAATCATTGTATTCAGTTTATTTTTACATATAACACAATTTCACAACTTAAATGAAAACGGGGTTTGTAAAAACTTCTCCCTATCGGCGTAATGTTCCCTCTAATGTTCCATCTGATTTGCAGGTGTGTAATTAATTGTGAGTTCATGCACTGTGTTGGTTTTGTTCTTTGAACAAGGTGATGTTCATGCACGGTTCATTTTGTGCACCAGTAAAAAAAACATAACTTTATCTTGAATTTTAAAAATGTTTCTAAATTTTTCACTAAAGCCGGGTTAGGTGAATGCGCATTTGAAACTGGTAGGGTTCGGTACCTCCAACAAGGTTAAGAACCACTGATTTAGATTCTAAATAGATTCATAATTTTCAGAAATCGATTTTAGAAAACCATGTATTTTTCTTTCTTTCTTCAGTCTCTTGCTCAATGCAAATTAAAATCCATTAATATACACAGAATATATGTAGATACACGTATATACATATATGTAAATAAACACACACACAGATATATATATATATATATATATATGTAGATACACGTATAAACATATATGTAAATAAACACACACACATTTATATATACATATATATATGTAGATACATGTATTAACATATATGTAAATAAACACACACATATATATATATATATATATATACACATATATACATATATATATATTTATGAATATATATATATACATATATATACACATACATATAAATATATACATAAATACACACATATACATATGTATACATATACATACACATATATATGTATATAAATGTAGTTAAATAAACACACACACAAATATATATATACATATATATACACAAATGTATATACATACATATGTATACATATATGTGTACATATATATATATATATATATATATATACACATACATTATATATATGTATAAATATATGTATATGCATATATGTAATGTATATGTATGTATGTGTACATATATGTATGTATATGTGTACATACATATATACATATATATGTACACATATACACACTATATTTTAGTATATGTACATATATATTTACATTCATATGCACACATATACACATTATATACATGTAAACATTGTGTGTGTGTGTGTGTGTGTGTGTGTGTGTGTGTGTGTGTGTGTGTGTGTGTGTGTGTGTGTGTGTGTGTGTGTGTGTGTGTGTGTGTGTGTGTGTGTGTGTGTGTGTGCTTGCGTGCGTGCGTGTCTGTGTATATGATATAGATTTTTAAAAATTGATGTGGGTTTAATCTGATTAAAAATCAGAAACATCAGAATCAATAATTTTTTAAACAGACAAAAACTAATTTAACTTTATTCATTTAAATTGGTGAAGTTATCGCCTGTCTTTTTCCAAGCGGAAAAGAACATGCGCGACTGGAAGAGCAACAGGAAGAGAAAAATGGCTTCGCCCATTTAAACACCACCACTAGCAAAATCATTGAAGGAATGGGAACTGTTAAACACAAACACAAATAACTTACTCAATTTCTACAAAGCAGACCTTTCTTTTCATGGCACAATGCGTGTTATGCGGGAGCATATAAAGCAGAGGCTTGTTGGACATCTGGAAGATGTCTTTTCCAACTCTACTCAGCAAGATAGTTAGCTTTTTAGCTAGTTAGCTAAATAAGTGTGTAGCTTTATTTTTTTCGAAAGTCCGCCAGCTAAACTTTGTCTATATTAAAGTGGAACCTAGATTTACGAAAGCTCATTTGCATCCTTTTTTGTTTACATTGTGCCAAATGTGCCTCTGCCTGCAAACTATGTCTCGCGATTCATTCATTCATGCATTCATTCATTTTGCATGCTGCTTGAAGCCATCAAGGGCTGCCATTTTGATGACATCACTTCCTGTACAGAGGGTCATTTTGAAGAAGCGGGGCCCCCTACGTCACACCCTGTTTACATCCCGTACACACAAGCCTAACCATTTTAAGAGCTTTTCCAGAGAGCGGTACTTCTGACGTGTTTATTTCCACAATTGCCGTACATCTGCAATTGTGGAAATAAACATACCGGTGGTATTGTGGTACCGGTCAGAGCTGTGTCAGCCTGTCTTTGAGATTATTTTGTGTGATCAGTAACACTTTAAATGGGTACAAACTCTAACAGTTTCACTGTATACCTTGGTGTGGCTCGACAACCGCTTTGAGCTAACATTTTAGCTAGTTAGCCTCCGGCTAGCGGCATCTTTAGTTCGAGGATTTTATCAGCGAAAGGGGCTTTGTTCCGCAGCAAGTCTTTAATGCGATGGGACCAAAAAAGATGCCACAGGGGACCTTTATTATAGCGAAGGAGAAGGCACTACCAAGACACAAGTTGATGAAGGATGGCCTCACATGCGAGTTTGTGCCAGCGCTAACAGTGGCTACGTGAAGCCACTGTTCGTTTATCACTCCGAAACTCACATAGTGTGGAACAACGCAACATATATTCCCAGACGCAAAGTAAAATTATTTTCCTTTTTTCAGAATCAGAATCCGAATAGTTTTTGCCATTGTTTGAGAATGGGTTCACAACCTAGGAATTTTTCTTGGTGCAATCGTGCAACATAAATCACATACAACTTTGTACTCAAGCTTCATCCCACCTCCACAGACATGCACCTGGGGATAAACTGATAGGCAATACAGAAAAATTGGCCCTTGTGTGTGAATGTGAGTGCGAATGTTGTCTGCATAACTGTGTTGGCCATGCGACAAGGTGGCGAATTGTACCCTGCCCTCTGCCCAGGTAGAGCTGGGATAGGCTCCAGGCCTCCGGCGTACCCGACAGGGACAAGCTGTAGAATATTGCTGAATGGATGTTCTTTGGTTTTGGAGCACACCGAGACTTGTGTGTGTTCTGTCAATGCTTACTTAGTGGGGACTTCGCTCTGTTTACACAGTCACTTTTAGGGGACCTCTGACAGTATGGGGACAAAAAAACAGGTCTCCTGAAGGGAAACCTTTTTAAATGATAGTCAGATCCATTCTGAAGATGCCTAAGTTTTTTCATAGTCAGATCCATTCTGAAGATGCCTAAGTTTTTTCAAACGGTCCTCAGTAGTCATGTACAAATTTGTGTGAATTATGCAAAATTATTTAAATTTGGTCCCCATGAACCATATGAACTTTTTTTTCCCAAAGGTCCCCAGTAAGAATGATCAGCACATTACTTCATCAATCCAGAGATTTAAAGACGTGTGTGAGCTAACTGGGCATTGGCCATTTTACCTCATTTTTTTTATGCCTCCACAACCCGTAGAAAGGGTGGTCCCCACAAGTTCTGATCCAAAATTTGATCCCCATTCCAAATGATAACCAGTGTGTGCGTGCGTGTGTGTGTGTGTGTGGACATTCAACCTTGCTGTAATATTGTGTTGTTTGGATTTAAAAAAAAGATTGTCAAGAATCAATTAAGTTCGTAAATTGAGGTTCCACTGTATACTTGATATCTACAATCAAGAATATTAACACTGCCAAAATTATAATTATTTTTAAAGTGTATTTGAGTTTAAAATTATAAAAATGGTAATAGGTAATATCTACAATGAGTGGAAGGGAAATCAGTGGTATAATTGCTTGCTTGCTTTTAGATGCGTTTATGGCGTTTTTATTTTTCTAGCAGCCTAATGAGCAGCACAGTTCATGAATAAATACTTCTGCAAAAAGTAGTCAAAGCTATTGTAAGCACATGGCTAAAAATATCTCAAGCTAAATTTGTAAGTCCATGGCTAAATTAGACCCACTGAACACGTTTCATGATCCAACAGGTCGACTAAACATTAAGATAGTCGCAACTAATTGGCTATCAAAATTGTCGCTAGCTGCATGAGATCAAAACAAGTGTCATATTTAAGATGAACTAACCCTATGGATATGTTTTTGTTCCCTTTCTAAAAACAAAAAATACCTATGGAAGGTGATTATAGCATGAATAGTATTGGACCAATATGTATCTCTATTGGGAGTGAATTAGTGCAGATTGCACATCACTAAAACAGACACACAAAAAAATTAATTTAGGGTTAAAATGTGTTGTCATGACAATATTACTCTTTTGTTATATCTCCGGGACATTAGTTGCAGGAGGAGTCCATTCATGATCCATTTGGGTAAATGCCTGATTTTTTTATGAGAAAGAAGCTAGAGAGAATAGTCCATGAATGATTTGTTGCGTGAGGTGCAGAAGAAATGATGAGAACAAATGTGGGGGATGGAAGGCATGAAAGGTTAACCTCAAGGTGAACGATTTGAGCTTTGGACAGGCTGTGTGAGCGCCATCAGGTGATGGTGATGATAGAGCCACACACATAAAACATCCACAAACTAATTCAATCACCAGCCTTAAAATAGATCCACTCCCTCATCACTTTGTCTTTTTTTCCCCCCCTAACAGCAGCGACAGCATCCTCAGCATCTCTCTTTTGGGCTCAAATCGAAGGGGGGTGTTTTCTGGGTTACCCTAGGTCTAAAAATAGCACCAGCTGTAGATTTATAATGCAGGACTAGTGTGTGTGTGTGTGTGTGTGTGTGTGTGTGAGGGAGGGGTGGTGAGGAGCAAATGGATGAAAAAAAAAAGAGCGTTACGGGAAGATGCAGTTGGCAGCGAGAAGCCAGGCGGGAAGTGACGGAAGGGAGGAAGGAAGGAAAGGAAGCAAGGCAGGAAAGGGCGTTATGAAACTGGAGACTTGGTGTGTATGTGTGTGTGTGTGTGTGTGTGTGTGTGTGTGTGTGATGCAGCGGAATGCAGATGAAGGAAGTTGGCAGAGGTGGAAGAAGATCAGCGTCTAGACATTTAACTGCACTCTTGTACTTCCTGGATGAGGTCCAAGCCATGATATTCACATATTGTGTGTGTTTGCTTTATCAAACCTCCTTCCGTGCATGCAGGTCTTCACACACAAACACACACACACACACACACACACACACACACACATGTATATGAATGTATAAAGGCACACATGCACGCATGCAAACAGCCAGCAAGGTGGGGAACACCCACCAGTGCTGCTGCCCTAAGCAATAAGACTTATGCCAACATATTGTGCGCCAGCGTGTGCTTTATGGACTTGTGGATGATATTTACTGCGACAGTAACAGTGAGGCTGCAACGGTTACGGCGCTGCATGCTATAAAGGACAAAACGAGACTTGTTGAATGTGCTCGCTCCCATCAATGGAGGCGGAGAGCTAGGAAGAAAAAAACAAAAAACATGCACGGTTAATACTCACTTTGCTTTCAGCAGGTTGTGTGTCAGCAACACAACAAAAAATTATCAATCAGTGCGTAGTTTTCTTTCTAAAAGGCTCACAAACGAGGAGGAGGAGGAGTATATCCAGTGGCATTCAAAGATGATTTTGTTGCTTTTTTTTTTTTTTTATGTTAGTTGCCCAGCGCCAAAAATACTGGTTATTGCCGACTGTGACTTGTCATGCTGATAATGGCAAAAGGGATGAAGAGGAGGAAAAAACACCCTGAAAACTGCCTCTCTTGTTGCTGTCAATCACAAAACCGCACCTTTTTCTTTGTGTTATTGCCAAAATACGATCAGCTGTCTCATCTATAGTAATAATATTCTGTAAGCCTCCCTGCCAAATGTTTCAATGGAGATGTAGCCTCTCTTTTGCCTTTTCCCTCTCTCTGTTCCTTCAGAGGAGCGTCACCTCCTGCACTATTTTTTTTTTTTTTTTGCCTCTCCCTCCCTCAGACGATCCATGTGGGCGGATTCGACCCACAAGACAGAAGGGTGGGAGGAACCACGTATAATACACATGCAGGGCTAATATGTTCAATGTACACAAATAGATAAATGCATGCAATGGAGGAGTGATGCGGGAGGATGGTGCTGATTTATTGCCATCTGCTCTCTCCCTCTCTCTCTTTGTGCTTCTGGATGGATGCACAAACACCATTTTGTCTACCGGTTCCATTGACATCGGCAGTCATGTGGCACCGCAAGTCTACAAAAGCCGTGCCGTCCAAAACACAAACCATAAAAAGACAATACGCAGATATTCAAATATGGTATGATTTGATCAGACATTTTGACACACTACCTGATAGCTAAATGAGGTACTAATCCTGAATTACTGACATGTAGGAAAAAAATTGATTTATTCAAAATGTCATTTGTTAATGTTCTTACAGTGGCGCAAAAAAGTATTTAGTCAGCCACCGATTGTGCAAGTTCTTCCACTTAAAATGATGACCGAGGTCTGTAATTTTCATCATAGGTACAATACAACTGTGAGAGACAGAATGTGAAAAAAATCCAGGAATTCACATTGTAGGAATTTTAAAGAATTTATTTGTAAATTATGGTGGAAAATAAGTATTTGGTCAACCATTCAAAGCTCTCACTGATGGAAGGAGGTTTTGGCTCAAAATCTCACGATACATGGCCCCATTCATTCTTTCCTTAACACGGATCAATTGTCCTGTCCCCTTAGCAGAAAAACAGCCCCAAACCATGATGTTTCCACCCCCATGCTTCACAGTAGGTGTGGTGTTCTTGGGATGCAACTCAGTATTCTTCTTCCTCCAAACACGACGAGTTGAGTTTATACCAAAATGGATACATGGATGATACAGCAGAGGTTTGGGAGAATGTCATGTGGTCAGATAAATGATAAATGGGTTGTACTTGTATAGCGCTTTTCTACCTTCAAGGTACTAAAAGCGCTTTGACACTACTTCCACATTTACCCATTCACACACACATTCACACACTGATGGAGGGAGCTGCCATGCAAGGCGCCAACCAGCACCCATCAGGAGCAAGGGTGAAGTGTCTTGCTCAGGACACAACGGACGTGACGAGGTTGGTTCTAGGTGGGATTTGAACCAGTGACCCTCGGGTTGCGCACGGCCACTCTCCTACTGCGCCACGCCGTCCCTAATGAAACCAAAACAGAACTTTGGGGCTGTTTTTCTGCTAAGGGGACAGGACGCCTGATCCGTGTTAAGGAAAGAATTAATGGGGCCGTGTATCGTGAGATTTTGAGTCAAAACCTCCTTCCATCAGTGAGAGCTTTAAATGGTTGACCAAATACTTATTTTCCACCATAATTTACAAATAAATTCTTTAAAATTCCTACAATGTGAATTCCTGGATTTTTTTTTACATTCTGTCTCTCACAGTTGAAGTGTACCTATGATGAAAATTACAGACCTCTGTCATCATTTTAAGTGGGAGAACTTGCACAATCGGTGGCTGACTAAATACTTTTTTGCCCCACTGTATATGTATTGTTGCGATTTTGACACACATGCAGCCAAATAAAATGCTTAAATCTCAGAAACCTGCAATATGGGCATTTAGGATAATATATGTTCCTGAATCTTGTTATAATTTATTATATTATTTGTGTATTTATTGCGGTGATTTTGCCTCACAAAACAAACATACAGTCATGGCCCAAAATCTTGGCACCCCTGCATTTTTGTCAGATAATGCACCACTTCTCCCAGATACTTGTTGAAATCATAAATGCGTTGGCATTCACATGTTTATTTATTTTGTTTGCATTGGAACACCACAAAAAGCCCCGGAAAAACCCAAATCTGATATTATTTTACACAGAACCCCAAAAATGGACTGGACAAAATTATTGGCACCCTCAACTTAATATTTCGTAGCACACCCTTGGGAAAAATAACTGAACTCAATCGCTTCCTGTAACTATCGATGAGTTTCTTACACCTTGCCATAGGAATATTGGACCACTCTTCTTTTGCAAACTGCTTCAAGTGTCTTAGATTTTAAGGGTGTCTTCTACCAACTGCTCTTTTTACATCTCTCCACAGATCTGAACTCATTGATGACCACTTCAGAACTCTCCAGCGTTTTGTCTTAAGCCATTTTTGTGGGCTTTTTGAAGTATGTTGTGGGTCGTTGTCCTGCTGAAAGACCCATTACCTCTGACGGAGACCCAGCTTTCTGACAATGGGCCCTACATTATGCCCCAAAAATATTTGGTAGTCATCAGATTTCATGATGCCATGCACACAGTCAAAGCATCCTGTACAAGAAGCAGAAAAGTTACCCCAAATTATCAGTGAACCTATACCATGTTTGACTGTAGGGATAGTGTTCTTTTCTTTGAAGGCCTCATTTAGTTTTCTGTTAACAGTGTGATGATGTGCTTTACCAAAAAGCTCCACTTTAGTCTCATCTGTCCACAGGACGTTCTCCCAGAAGGATTTTGGCTTCCTCAGGTACGTTTTTGCAAACTCCAGTCTTGCTTTTTTATGTCCCTGTGTAAGCAGCGGGGTCCTCCTGGGTCTCCTACCATAGCGTCCCTTTTCATTGAGATGGCGACGGATAGTGTGAGCGGACACTGTTGTACCTTGTGTCTGCAGGTCAGCTTGAATTTGTTTGGAAATGGACTGAGGTTCTTTATCCACAATTCTAACAATCATTTGTTGCAGTCTTTCATTAAGTTTTCTCTTTGGTCCATGTCCAGGGAGGTTAGCTACAGTGCCATGGGCTTTAAACGTATTGATGACATTGCACACAGTAGACTCAGGAACATTTAGATCTCTGGAGATGGACTTGTAGCCTTGAAAGTGTCCATGCTTTTCCACAACTTTGGTTCTTAAATCTTCTCAGAGGTTTTTGCTCATCTTTCTTTTCTTCATGCTCAGTGCTGTTGGTACACACAACACAAAGGCTGAGACAACTTTTTAACTGGCTGCAAGTGTGATTTCTATATTGCCAGTACCTGTTATTTGCTACAGGTAGGGGTGTAACGGTACGTGTATTTGTATTGAACCGTTTCGGTACGGGGGTTTCTGCTTAGCACGCGGGGGTACCGAACGAGTGTATGAGCAAAAGTCTTCACAAGCTGCTCTGCTTTCTGCATTTGTGTCAGTACCCAGCAGTGACCCACCCACACAACCATCTGATTGGTTACATACAAAGCCAATCAGCAGTGCGTATTCAGAGTGATGTAGTCAATGCTTCAGCGTCGAGCAGATATGTGTTTAGCAGGGGAGCATAACACAGCGTACTCTCCCCAAATTATAAAAAACACCTCCCAGTCACAACAACTATTACATCACTATGAGCCCGTTGACCTTCTAGAAACGTAAACTGCAGCTCAGCTCGCTCGCAGTTCTGGCTTGAGGTGAAGACTAATTAGCTTTTGCTGTGTGTGTGTGTGTGTGTGTGTGTGTGTGTGTGTGTGTGTGTGTGTGTGTGTGTGTGTGTGTGTGTGTGTGTGTGTTAGGGGCAGCAAAGCCCTGTCTGTCTGTTATTTCATTGAACTCCATGGTGTTCAGGGAGGAATAGTCTCTCCTATTGCAATTGTACTATTTTTCCAGTAATAATTTCATTAATAATTTGTAATGTAGCAGCCGAGTTTTGAATGGCAGGGTCCCTGCTAACACGTGTTGATAAAAATACAACATTTACGTAATAAAAGTCAACTACAGGCTTCCCAAATGCTGTAATAAATTAAGCATGATGAGTTGACTTGAAAACTGTTTAATCTTGCGCTTTTTATATGTAGAAGAAAGGTTTTGTAATTTTATTTAATCAAAGCAACAACTTGAAATACTTAAATGTGGATTAACGTGGGCAGAATGATTATAGTGTTCCCAATGTTAAAAGGATAGAGCCATTGTTTGAGACGTTGGGACGGCGTGGCGCAGTGGGGAGAGTGGCCGTGCGCAACCCGAGCGTCCCTGGTTCAATTCCCACCTAGTACCAACCTCGTCACGTCCGTTGTGTCCTGAGCAAGACACTTCACCCTTGCTCCTGATGGGTGCTGGTTAGCGCCTTGCATGGCAGCTCCCTCCATCAGTGTGTGAATGTATGTGTGAATGGGTAAATGTGGAAGTAGTGTCAAAGCGCTTTGAGTACCTTAAAGGTAGAAAAGCGCTATACAAGTACAACCCATTTATTGTTTACAAAATTGATAACCAAAAAATTTATATTTTGTTGTTTTCTAACTGTACCGAAAATTAACCGAACCGTGACCTCTAAACCGAGGTACGTACCGAACCGAAATTTTTGTGTACCGTTACACCCTTAGCTACAGGTGAGTTTACTTACAAATTAAAGGAGCACCATATGCTTAGACTACAACTATTTCTTACAATTTTTTAAAAGTGCCAAATATTTTGTCCAGTCCATTTTTGGAGTTCTGTGTAAAAGAATTTCAGATTTATTTATTTTTTTTTGTAGTTTTTTGGGGGGGTTGGGAGTGGTTTTGTTCTAATGCAAACAAAATAAATAAACGTGAACACCAAAGCATTTGTAATTTCAACAATTTTCTGGGAGAAGTGGTGCATTATCTGACAGAAATGCAGGGGTGCCAATATTTTTGGTCATGAATGTACATCTAAAATTATACTATAATTTTTATTTTGTTTTATTGACTCATAAAAAATATTTAAAATTGTACTATAATTTTAACTCATTCTTTTACTCAAATTGGGTGCTTAAATGTTAAACCCTGCCTTTTGGGTATTTAGGGGTAAACAACTATATTCATTTACGAATTTCAACATAATTTACTGTACATTTTTGTAAATCTTGTGTAACCAAATTATGTTTTAAATGAGCAGAATGGGCATCCAGCATATTTATTCAAAATGATATTTGAATGTTTTCCCCACATGGATGTGTTTATTCCAAGCGTTGTCTCATTAAATGCTAATAGACTATTAATTCTTTCAAAAACTATTTTAAGAGTTACTCAGCAGCGCTCCTGCTGGATGCAGTAAATAGTGTACTCCATTGTTGCCTTGGTCGCTTTAAAAAGGCTCATGCAGTAATTTACGTAATGTAATTGTTAGTCAATTAATCATACCCAAATATAAAGATGTCTTACAAATGTTCAGTATTATTTGTTGTATCCATATTTTATGTATGCAGTCCTCGCCACATTTGGGTTTTTATTCTATTTTCAGCAACATTTTTGGACTAAATTATGCATTTCCAAGCATAAAATGGTAGACCTCCAGTCATCAAAGTATATTTATAATTAATGATAAGTACTTTGCCTGAAACTTTTTTTTTATCGCAGCCATGTCTACCGCAATAAATGAGGGATTACTGTTTTATTAGAACATAAAATATAAAACTATAATGAGATTGACTCAAATGTATCCCTGCTGGTTGCAGCTTAGACAATTATCTCTATGTTGCCTGCTTCAAGAAGTGCACAATAGTTCTTATCAATGAATCTACTCATTAAGACCAAAGAGGACCAGATTGCACTATTTATTAATATTGTTGTGATGTTGACCGACTTGGGTTGCCAAATAATGCAATGAAATCCGGAATTTTTTTATATGAATACGTCTAGAAGTCCCAATTTTTTTTGTTTCCGCCTCCCCCCCAAATAAAACTATACCTCCAATATTTATTTTTTACAAACTATAATGCAATTGAATCAAGAGCATACCTGCTGGTTGCAGCCAAAAAATTGCTCCATTTTCGGGGGGCCATTTGGGGCTGGCAGTTTGTTTTCGATTGGGTTGAATCACATTCTAATTTACAATGTAAATGAGGTAAGAATGTGATAATGTAGTTTGCATTGATGACTCTAGCTAGATGAGGGGTACAAAAAGGAACACCTCCAGGTATGACGCAAGTAAAGGAAGAAATCCAATGATTAGCAGGGCAGCTAATGCACTTGTTATGGACAGGAAACTCAAAGAGAGTGCATGATGAACTCATGAAAATTACAGCAGTAGTAAAAGGACGAAGGGCTATTGTGTTTTTTATGAATGTGTGTAATTGTGTTTGTGTTTGTGTGTGTGTCTGCGACCGCAAGTGCATTAAGTGAGAGAAGATGAGCCAAAGAGACATGAGCGAGCAAGATGCGAGTTTGCTCTTTGAGAATTAGCGCAGAGCAGCTTGTTATTGTTAAATGAGGCAGTTTATGAAGCTTAAGCAGCTTGCTTGAACATGCACACGGGACAACAGAAGCTAATTAGCTGCTTTGACGCCATACTGGCTTTTCCAAATGGGAAAAGTTGCAGGAAAAGAGTTTGCAGAAGTTTGTTTGTTGCAATGAGGTCAGGTTTCTTCAGGTGATCCTTCACTAAAATGAAGGCAAAAGTGCCCTCTAATGTGCTATAACTCACACTGAAGGCACACGCCTTTGTTTTTTACTCAAGTGCAGCGTGTATCAGCCGTTTGTTGGGAGTGAAGCACCTAATGGGTGGGGCGGCCTTTTATTTTTTTTTAAATGAAAACTAAACATATTTTGGCACATTTCGTCAGATACTACATAGCCTGCATGGGGCACTTATTGGAGTGTCAGACATCTATTTAGGTTAGAGCGGTGATTCCCAAACTGTGGTAAACAGTTTCCATTTAGTGGTACGCCAAAGAACCACTGGATTAAAATACAGTGTTTTATTTTCCTATATACAAACACAGTGTTCATGTTCAAACTGTGTGTAATGTTACAGTGGCCAAAATATTAAATATACTTGTTATAGAAAACCTTGTTCTTGTTTGTTATGAATACATTAACCTACCACGTTAATGAATTTTAATGTTGGTCATTATGGAGCTGTTTTTTCTGCGGTGGTACGTGGTGAAAAGTTTGAGAACCACTGGGTTAGAGCTGGTGATGGGGAGGTATTTATTTGTACAAATGCATAAAAAGAAATATTAAATATCTTAAAAGTTGCCAATTTTTACTCGCAAAGGAAAAAAAGGGTTCGTCTAGTTAAGGTGCAGCATTTAGAATATAGTTCAATAATGTCATTGTTTATGTATTTCAGTATAGTAGTATATTTACTCAACTGCAGAAAGTGCAAGGGGACAATATACTTGAACCTAATTTGTTGTACGTATTTGCTCATATTTGCTGTGATAACAGCTGTGGCAAGTCTGCACTTGAAATTATGCGGCTGTAATTTGACTACATTGCACGCTGATTTGTAAAAAGCACTTTTTATATGTGTATATTGCACCGGTATTACAAAATGATTTTAATCATGTAATTTTAATCATATGTATTTTAAATCATGTCATGTGATTTTAATAGTGAATGCTAAATGTGCCTTGGGAAGGACTACAGATGGAAATTAGCATGGTGCTAAATCTGGTACAGCCATCCGTTTGATGTAACTGTAAATTGTCATTTTTAAAAAAATAAATACAATGGCTGGAGGTGTTTATTTACTTTATTGCAGACATTAATTATTAGGGTATAAGGCATTAAATAGGGCCGCTTTTTTTTTTTTTTTTAAATGTTCACATTTTTACAAAAGGACATTAAACATTGCATATGCTTTTAGATGTGTATTTTATCTAAACTAGGTTTGCATTATTTGAGGAAGTTCAGTAATTTGTCAACGTTTAATGACCAAATAACGCCCATGATATCACACTGGACTAATAAGCAAGTTAACGAAACAAATCTACTGGTTTACAGGAGAATTTAGTAACAAAAAATGCCATGTTGTAAAAAGGCAGTATAGTTTTGTGTCAACTACCAGTACTGTATAAATAAAATGGGTTTTCAATGGAGGTTTAATATTAGCATCAATTTCACAGAAATGTGTTTGCTACAATAAAATTCATCATCTTTAAATGCAATCATCATGAACAATGGGGATGCATAAAACCCCATCATGAACCCTCCTAAACGTACTTGTTTTTAAGGCCACATGATTGATGATCAGCACTTACCAAGACGACAGCAGCAGAAGTGCTCGCAGTCGTTTGTTCATCATGCTGCATAATACTGGATGTTCTCAGCTCATGCATATTTGTGTGCTCAAAAACGTCTAAAAAATACATTGTTTAATGTTATGATTTGGAACTATAGCCAGTATGTGCACCAATTGAGGAGTGGGGGCACTTTTTGGGGGTTTTTGTCGACGGCACTTTCCTGGTCTGGGACGTGAGAAAAACCGTCCAAACCTTGATTGTCCCAAAAATGTCTGAAAACTCCAAGTTTCCCTTTTCAGGAGTGGAACTCTCACAACATCATATTTTTTATACATGCATACAAGCAGATAACACCGAGGGTTTCTGTTGTGCATGTAATATTATGACCACTAGAGGGAGACAAGGTTCCCACAAAGTTGAAGTCCATACACTAGGATGACACATCTGTCCTAAGAGTACATTGTGGCATTTTTGTCAATTCACTTACAGGGTTTTTTTGTTTGTTTGTTTGTTTTTAAGCTAAGGGACCTTTGAGAAGCCCTTTTCTGAGGTCCAAGAGTGAAGATGAAGGCACAGTTTCATTTTCAGCAGTTTTTAAAATTAGAGCAGAGGCAGCAAATCATACTGCCGCACGCTTGGCGCGCAAATCAAAGTGAAGACGGGATTCAAATTAATGAACACAGAAGACGTAAAGCCTACTTGCTTTCTTGGGACTGGAACAAAAAACACTTATTTGCCGCCCTTTGCTAGGCGTGGGTGCTGGAAAAGTGCAGGAAAGCGAGAAAAGCCCTTTTTTTTTTTAAAATTGCAATAAGTCTTCTATGTAGTTTGTCACCTTCTTGATGTGTGCACAGGGAGCAGACTCCCAAAAATTGTACAAATATTGTATTGTGTTGTCATCCATCATTTACATGCAGTCCATGCAGTATTTCCATATAAAATTATCCTGCATGATCTTTCTGACTGTAATTTAAACAAACTTTTTTTTCCAGTCCATCTTCAACCCAAAAGTTGTCTTCAAAGTATCAGTTAGTCAGGTCCACATTCATCTGCTCCATCAAGAGTTGACTTTAACTAATTGAACAAAATACCAAATAACTGAAAAACAATTAATGTATTATCATTGTATAAAAATTATTTATTACACTTTATGTTAGTGTTTTGAGCAGTAAAACATTGTTTTGGGGAATTTCAGCTGCCAAGAAACAATACATTTTATTTTAAATACCTTCCAGATTGCAAATAATGTTTCTTTTTATTCTGCAAAAACCAGAACACTCTGTAGAGGGGCTTCGAAAGATCATACAGTTTTGGTGTGGGAATATAAAAACATTCACTATAAAGCTTTTGATTATTATTTATTTTTTTACCATTTATAAGTGAATAATTTCAACAGCAAAATTGACAATTCACACTCAGTGTTTATTGGTGCTATATTACAGCTTTGCTACAAAATATAAGATGACATTTTTTTCCCTCCAAGATACAGTAGGTTGTTTTGTATTTGGAGCTTAGATGTATAGAGCAAACCAGTAGGTTATTATACTTGTATTATAGAGGACCTACGATGATTTTAGTCTGCATTTTAAACATTTCCTCGTGGTCTCGACCAGTGTTTCTAAAACATTTGCCCATTGTCAGGCCACCAAAAATATCTGTATCTCAGCTGTGGTCTGTAAAGTACGCAGCAGCAGTACCTAGTTTTAACACACTTTTCAACACGTCTGGATGTAACGACAATGTCAAACACAGTAAAAGTCTGGAGATAAAGTCAGAGAAGTTTGTTTAACGCAAATATTATGACTAAAGGGGTGAAGCCGTATTTTCAATTTCACTTTAATTTTATTCACAGTTCGTAGTTCTATGTTAATTTCATTTTGAGTCCCTTATTTTAAACTAAGCCTTGGTAATCTTTGTGATTAACATGCTTTCATATTGTTTGACAAGGTTTATCCTGATATAATTATTGAATATGATTAAAATCAAGAGTAAAATTACTAATTTAGTGTTATTGAGTGGGCCCCAGACTCCTCTACAGTGGAAAAGTTGGGGCCCCGAGGTCAAAAAGGTTAAGAACCCCCGGTCTAGTTAAAATGTATTGGATATGCTGTTTTGTAGCCTGAAACAGTTGAGAGCTTGATCTATTTTCTAAATAAGTATGTACACCTCGCTGTGATGTCACAATGTAGTCTGTGCAAAACCCCACAAACATCGGCATATAAAACTGCATGCAAGCTCACACTAAAATGCATGAATCTTATGATTTAATGCTTTGGCATTGTTTAACACGAGTATCCAACATTGTAACATTTATAAGTCAGAAAAGAAAACATTCATCATAGGTCCCCTTCAAAAACAACATTTCAGTTAAAGTTTGTTTTTGGACTACTTTTTCAATACTTTATTTTGTCCAAAAACAGGACTTGAACAGGATATATATTCAGGTTTATTTATACGCTGGTCAATACGGTATTTCCGTTTTTGGGCTCAGTTCAATATGCATTTTTGTCATTTTTTTTTTTATTTCAACAACACAAACTGTGCAGCGTGTGACAAAAAAGAAACGATCCAAGTTCTAAAAATTCCACGCACAAACATCCTATGAGGCGCAACACGATGGGTGAAACGATGGTGTTGACATCAACACCTCTTTGCTTTTTGACATGATGGCCTGAGTTGCTCAATGTTCTCGCTTAATCCAAATAGAAATGTTCATTGTCTATTTATTTTCAGTGGCCTTCGCAGTTAAAGCACAAAAAGGTGTCTTGATTGACGTACAGCCGACAGCACTCCCTCTTAGCGTTTAAAGGACAAACCTGCATTGGTACGCTTGCAACTGGGCAGCCTCTGCTTGCGTGTGTGCTTCTTGTCCGTCTTTTTACTATTTTTTATTTCGGCCTCCCAGTGCTTCTTCACCAGCGTGTACAGCCTCATGGTGGCCTGGGCATCCTGGACCTGCAAGAACCATTTCACCTTATTACATTCCTGACACACGTGGACTTTGAATCAAATGACATGATGACTTACAGAGGAATGTTCACCCTGCTGAACCTTGACATTGAGTATTCTCTTGCAAAGTACCCTCAACGCGGGGCACTTACTCTGAAAGAGGAAACATGTATGACATTCTGTCTGATGACGATGATGATGATGAAAAGATTTGATCTGTTGATACCCTGACGGTCTTCCTGAAGGGTTTATACTTCTGAGTGTCACGGGTTTTCTTTTTTGGGTGATCAAGAAGCAAAATCTGTAACAATAGAAAATGTAAATCTTTAAACTGACTTCAAAATAAAAGTATTTGAATTATACAAAGGAAAGACAGTGAGATAAAAGGTAATTGATGAATGACCCGACAACTTTGTGTGTTTAAGGTATTTTTTCACATCACACTCATCCAAGCAAGCATTTATAGAGCATCAAATTCCTTTCCCAAACTGTTACCACAAAGGTTCAAGCAGAAACGTCTTGCTAGCCCCACATATCACAAAATAGCAGGATTACCTTTAAGTCATTGTGCAGCGCGTGTCCCACCAATATTCTTCCCTTTAATATCTCGGCAACTTCCTTCTGCACAGTTGCTATGTCCTCTCCTGCAATTAAGAGGCAAACATGACAAATTTATTAGAGATCAACTGATATGGTTTCTTCAGGGCCAATACTGATTATTATTAAAGGAGGCCAATAAAAAATATTTAGAGCAGATATTTATTTGCAGTGAAAATTATTTAAACATGAATAGTATATGTCATTAAACAGTTGGACGATGCCTTAAGTTGTTTTTGTGACATTATTTTAGCGACATAATGTTTTAATGAGGCACAAATGTTTTGGTTAATTTAGCACCAAACAACATCAGGGGATTTCACAAACACCTTTATTATGTGTATACAATGCTGCGGGTCAGAGGAGCATCAATGTTTACACTTTAAAATATGGTAAATACCCGGAAAAAAATTGATACAAGCATAGGATTTCTCTACATCACCATCAACTCCTTTTTTATACAGTTTCATTTTATAGATTCAACACATTGTAAGGTTTCCTTGTGAGGAACTTAGAAATACTGTGAACATTTAAATAAAATCATTTGTTGCCTCCTTCACGTAGCCAATAGATACATTTTTTTAACTGGCTGTAAAAAATGATTATTGGATAATTCTCACACAAGGATTAAGACTTGGTAGACTGTGCTCTGTTTTTTCACTGCAAGAAACCCAATAAAAATGCACCAGGTACGAGAGAACACAGGACATTTGCAGCCTCAATATACATGTATATACACAAAGTTTGAATTTTTGGCAGATATACTGCATATTTCTGTCATCTTCGCCACTCACCAAGAAATCTGCGCTCAGCTTTACATACATATTTGGAAGTACCAAGGACTAGAATTAGAACAATTTGGTGATCGACCTTTTTCCGCGTCCGCACCCGAGTAATGGAACTCCTTTACACCTGAGTTGCTAGCCATCACGGAGCTAGAAGCTTTTAACTCTCCACTAAAAACATATTTGTTTAAATTGGGTTTAAACAAACAATTGCCGTAAGCATTTATTATTACTCTTTTAATATGCGTGGTTTTACTTGCTTTCAACTTCTTTGACCTGTAAAGCACTTTGTGCACCATTGTGATGTTGTAAAGTGCTATACAAATGAACCTTAATTGATTGCTTGACTGATCTTCAAGTCCGCCCATTTCTGTCCATTCATCTTCTTCATTCACCGCTTTGTCGCATTGCTATTTGATTCAATTACGGAATATGAAACTCTGCTCGCGACTTTAATGAGCCTACGCTACGACTGCTGCTGACAGAGGGCGAAAACAAACAAAACTGAACCGGTAGGACGCAGATAAAGAAGGAAAAAAACACTGGATTTTCCGGGTGAAAATGGATGCTTTGAAAGTTAAGCAAGAGACATACTTTGTACAAGTGATTAACTTTCCAGGAGGAAGAGGGTATGGCCAAAAAAAATGAAGTCTTCACATGCAAGGAAAAACGGGCTAGTGAGCAGTGGTTATGACTTCTCTACATTACTAATTATTTTTTATATAATAAAAACCACAAACATGTGTATGTTGTATCTGCTCAAAAATGTGTTTTTTTTCTAAAAAGGTAAAAAGAGCCTGATGCCAATAAACGTCAAAATGCCGAATATCTGCCCCCTGCCGATCTTTAATATTTATGACAGGAAAAAAAGACAGTGACTGAAAAAATGTGAGAAACCGAGGGGGAAATGACGAAAACAACTCGGAAAAAGAGTCGGAAAATCCACAATTCAGCAAATCAAAATTTTAACAACCCCTGAGTTACTGCAACATTGCAGACAAACAAGCTTTTGCACTTCCAGTTACCTCAAAATCTTACTTCACTACATCACCATGAACAAATGGACATGACAAAAGCATCCTCTGTTGTCAATGTAAAGCACAGGTGTCAAACTCAAAATGATCATGTTGTATGGTCCATGAAAACCTGGAAATAATATGAGTCAGCAAAGCACTTTATCTTTCTGACTTAATGTATTTTTGTTTTTCAATGTTCACAAAAAGATAAATTTTATAAATGTGCTAATGTACATATTCAAAGCATTTTTTTGAGGGGTGATTTAAAATATTTCAATATCTGCATGTTTCATTGACTTATGATTTCAAAGCAAGTTATCCACGAATCTGTTATTAGAAAACATAATAAATTAAATGCATATGCAAATGTATATAATGAGGCTATGTTGGAATTTTTATCTTGAAAAATATTTTCTTTTGAAAGAATGAAATACAACCTTTCAATTTGGGATTTTGTTAATGTGGAAAGAAACCCCAATTACTTTAAAGCCTTTACTAATTTGCAGTTATCTATACTATTGTAAAATCTTGCGGCCTTATTTCTTTTGTGCATTTTTGATATCGAGGTTAACTTTATGCCTCAGGGCTATAAAACATGTTTCCTCGAATGCATTTAGCACTTGTAATTACATACTAATTCAAATATAAGATTTTATTCGTAAGAAAAAAGACTGAATGAAAATGCCAGTTGTCTTACTTACGGGGTCTTTCAATTTATTCAAAACCAGAGGCACCAAAAAAAACTCTTAACCAGTTGGTTCGTATTTAGAATTCGCTAGAACTCTGAAAAAAGAAGATCCGACTTTTCAGAAGTTTTTTGGGGAAAAATAACCTTCTTATAGTCAGAGCAGTACAGCACCTATTTAAGCTCATCTTCTCACTTATTTAAAGTTAAACATTCCAACTCACCATCTCTGATGTCCTTTGGCCGGATGCCACTGTAGGCCGTTCTGTAGTCCGTCACCTCCTCGGTGGGCTTCACGTATTTGTCATACAGACACTTCCCAAACTGGTTGACAATAGAAACGCGTGCTAACATGCTGTCCTCGCCGTCCGGACCAACTCCCACCATCTCACAGTCTATAGCGATGGCTTTTGTGAGACTGATGCCGACAAAGAACACGGGGTTGAGGTTTGATTAGTTGTCATGGTAAGTGCACAGGCAGTGATAGTACCGGAACTACTGGGATGTCGCTCACCCTTCAAAAGCTTTCGTCTTCACCAGAGCGGCGTCTGTGTCCGGATTTTTCTGCACGCCCATCTTTTTCCTCATGATGTCTGCCGCTTCCTGCCCAACCGTCGCCTCTAAGTCGTCAGGGTCCACATCATCGAACCAAATGTCTTCTCTGCGAGACATGCCACATAATCATGTAGCTTCATGATATTAATAGTATAAAACAGGGGTCACCAAGGCGGTGCCCGCGGGCACCAGGTAGCCCGTAAGGACCAGATGAGTAGCCCGCTGGCCTGTTCTAAAAATAGCTCAAATAGCAGCACTTACCAGTGAGCTGCCTCTATTTTTTAAATTGTATTTATTTACTAGCAAGCTGGTCTCGCTTT
This sequence comes from Nerophis ophidion, assembly GCF_033978795.1. Lineage (NCBI taxonomy): Eukaryota > Metazoa > Chordata > Actinopteri > Syngnathiformes > Syngnathidae > Nerophis > Nerophis ophidion. The sequence continues at coordinate 64,860,219 of NC_084618.1, forward strand.
GCTCGACATTTTTAATTCTAGGAGAGACAAAACTCAAATAGAATTTGAAAATCCAAGAAAATATTTTAAAGACTTTAAATAAATTAATTTATTTTTCTACTTTGCTTCTTATAACTTTCAGAAAGACAATTTTAGAGAAAAAATACAACCTTAAAAATGATTTTAGGATTTTTAAACACATATACCTTTTTACCTTTTAAATTCCTTCCTCTTCTTTCCTGACAATTTAAATACATTTTCAAGTACATTTATTTTTTTATTGTAAAGAATAATATATCAATTTTGATTTAATTCTTCATTTTAGCTTCTGTTTTTTTGATGAAGAATATTTGTGAAATATTTCTTCAAACTTTTTATGATTAAAATTCAAAAAAATTATTCGGGCAAATCTAGAAAATCTTTAGAATCAAATTTAAATCTTATTTCAAAGTCTTTTGAATTTCTTTAAAAAATTTTGTTCTGGAAAATTTAGAAGAAATAATTTGTCTTTGTTAAAAATATAGCTTGGTCCAATTTGTTATATATTCTAACAAAGTGCAGATTGGATTTTAACCTATTTATAACATGTCATGAAAATTCTAAAATTAATCTTAATCAGGAAAAAATACTAATGATGTTCCATAAATTCCATCCATCCATCCATTTTCTACCGCTTATTCCCTTTTGGGGTCGCGGGGGGCGCTGGCGCCTATCTCAGCTACATATTTTTTTAAATTGTTCTAAAAGATTCGAATTAGCTAGTTTTTCTCTTCTTTTTTTCGGTTGAATTTTAAAGAGACGAAATTGAAGATAAACTATGTTTCAAAATTTAATTTTAATTTTTTTCCTGTTTTCTCCTTTTTGAAACTGCTCAATTAAGTGTTTTTTTCATCATTTATTCTCTACAAAAAAACTTTCGTTAAAGGAAAAAAATGTACGACGGAATGACAGACAGAAATACCCTTTTTATATATATATATATATATTTATTAAAGGTAAATTGAGCAAATTGGCTATTTCTGGCAATTTATTTAAGTGTGTATCAAACTGGTAGCCCTTCGCATTAATCAGTACCCAAGAAGTAGCTCTTGGTTTCAAAAAGGTTGGTGACCCCTGGTATAAAACATGTTAATTTAGACTTACGCTGTAGGTTTGATCTCTTTGACCTCGAGTTTTGGCTTCTTGAGATTTGGAATGCCATTTGCTTTATTTTTCCTTTTAGAAGCAGGCGGCTGTTTCGTCTCGGACGCGGCAGGGATATTCACCGGAGAGTCAACAGTTTTGTGTTTCACAGATTTTCCTGAATCTGTCTTACTTGGCAAAATGTTTTTAGATGTCTTTTCTTTCTTTTCTTGCAGAGGACCATTGTGGTCTTTTGAGGTTTTGGGCGGGTTTGTTTTCGTCTCACTCGACTTTAAAGTCTGTGGGAATGACAGAAGCGTTAAAAACAGGATTGTCGTAATTTCTAGTTTATTTTTACAGAGTAAGAGTATCTCACTTACCTCTTGTAATACTTTCCAGTTGGCAGAAAAGAGCTGCCCATCCTTTGGAGGTTTTGTAAGTAGAATTTTCGTGGGAGGGTTTTCGACCTTAGCTTTCTGTATTGACTTACTTTGTTTCCAGAACATATTTTTCTTCTTAACGGTTTTACGTTTCCCGGCAGGTTGCTTTTGTTTCTCGGAGGCAGCATGCTTTTTCTTCTCTTTCGCCTTCGACATGACGACCATGTCCGTACTTATAAACGCTAGTTTAGTGGGAAGGTAGATAGCAAACACACGGCTATGCTAGCTTTTCTTCGTCAATAAACTAAGACACAATGATACTATTTCTCTATGACGACGAAGGCAAAACACTGCTTACAAAAACACGAACGAAGGCTTACATATTATTATTCTTTTTTCCTTCTTGTGCACATGTTAAACTTCTGCCTGCCCATGCGACGAAACCACGCATGCGTGTCAACTTCCATCTGGTGTAACAGATTAATGTGTTCGGCATCAACATTGACCCAAGAAGAGCTGGCGTCCTGTTGGAAAAAAACTATAGATAACACCTCAATCATATATACATGATGATAAACATGTATACTTATTTGATTCCTTAATAATAATACCCGTATAATGCCATTTACATGTCATGCCAATTGTAAATTGGGAACCTTTGTTTGGCACACGTTCCCTGTCGTGCATAGACTCGCGTGGACTCAAGTAGGCATAACAAATCGAGTGACGATACTTTTGCAGGTGAAAATGATGTAAGAAAATCCCTAAAAAGAAAAAAGGTTTGTTTGGATTTTCGGTCCTTATTAGGATTATTTAGGTAGTATCGACTATGTGGCCCTGTGATGAGATGGCGACTTGTCCAGGGTGTACGCCGCCTTGCCCGATTGTAGCTTAGATAAGGACCAGCGACCCCAATAGGAATAAGCGGTAGGAATGGATGGATGGGATGGTATCGACTATGTTTTGATACATTTGTTGTTTTGGACCACCTGTTTTTCCTTGAATTGCCGCCCGGGCGCTAATTATTTAAAAACCTCTTCTCACTCCTGTGCTTACCAAAGGTATGCAGTAAAAGTAAGCATGCGCTAATTATTTTAAAACCTTTTCTCACTCCGGCACTTACTAAAGGTATGCCCAAAAAATTTGAATGTGATGTAAGCTTGGACCCTAAATCCTACTCTTAATCGTCTTCCTTTTACGCGATTTCAAATTACCGGTATTGAAATCAGCCTCCTCCATTTAGAAAATGATGACAGGGGAAGTGTCACTCGTGACGTCACGAGTTTGACCAGGGGGTAATACTAAGCATGCGCTAATTATTTTGGGAAGCGAGTTTGACCCAGCAGTAATTCAAGGCAGGCGCATACTATATGCCCTGCAGCAATTCTTAAAATAGATTCAGTCGATATTAGTTGTCATCGTAATGACTCACTTAGATGGCGCACAAGTGTTTGTGTTGATAGTCACTGTGTGTCTCTAACGTCTTTCTAATTGTCTTTGCAGGTCATGGTGGAGAACTCTCCTTCTCCTCTTCCAGAAAGGGCCATCTATGGCTTTGTTTTATACCTCGGCTCACAGTTTGGCTTCTGTAAGCATTGTTTTTCGCTGTATTTACTAGGGTTGCGAATTTTTCAATATCGATTCTTGGGGTCGCGATTCGATTATATATCGATTTTTTTCTCGATATATTCTCGATTCAAAAACGATATTTTTTTCGATTCCAAAACGATTCTATATTCATTTAATACATAGGATTTCAGCAGGATCCACCCCAGTCTGCTATGCTAGCAGAGTAGTAGATTTTTTTTTAAAGCTTTTATAATTGTAAAGGACAATGTTTTATCAACTGATTGCAATAACGTAAATTTGTTTTAACTATTATACGAACCAAAAATCTGACTTATTTGATCTTTATGAAAACATTGGACACAGTGTGTTGTCAAGCTTGTGAGATGCGATGCAAGTGTAAGCCACTGTGACACTATTGTTCTTTTTTTTTTTTTTATAAATGTCTAATGATAATGTCAATGAGGGATTTTTAATCACTGCAATGCTGAAATTATAATTAATATTGATACTGTTGTTGATAATATTCATTTTTGTTTCACTACTTTTGGTTTGTTCTGTGTCATGTTTGTGTCTCCTCAATTGCTCTGTTTATTGCAGTTCTGAGTGTTGCTGGGTCAGGTTCGGTTTTGGAATTGGATTGCATTGTTATGGTATTCCTGTGTATTGGTTTGTTGGATTGATAAAATAAAATAAAAATTAAAAAAATCGATTTTTTTAAAAATGAGAATCGATTCTGAAACGCACAACGTGAGAATCGTGATTCGTATTCGAATCGATTTTTTCCCCACACCCCTAGTATTTTTTGTTTTAGTACATTCCAAGCCAGCCCATAATTGTGCCACTACATTAGGTGATGCAGTGAAATGATACAGTTTGAATGCACTGTAGTTTCTGCAATCAATTTTATTTTCAATTCTTGATATACATTAAGGACAGCACATATTAAGGAATGTAATACTTAAATGTCAGGTTTTAGCCAAATGTTAATTTCCGCCTGTAGTTTCCAGAAAGGTTGGTATGCACATACAATCAAATAAAAAAAAACAACAATAAAACAGAGAGAAGGGTCAGCATCACGACCACTGACTCCTTAACATTCAGGTAAATAGATTGGAGTTTTGAAAAAAAAAAGGTAATTACTTTAAAAGTAATAATACAATCAAACAAAAGAGGAATGCATTGCATTGCACAGCGCGACAAAAAAGTGGCCTGTTGCATTGCACATAGTCCGAGTAAAATGTCAAAATTGGCAAAAATTATGTCTAAGTGCTTATATCAGGGGTAGGGAACCTATGGCTCGCGAGCCAGATGTGGCTCTTTTGATGACTGCATCTGGCTCACGGATAAATCCGAGCTGACATTGCTTAACATGATAAGTAATGAATAATTCCACTTGTAATCACAGTGTTAAAAACAACGTTGAAAATATAAAACATTCTCATGCATTTTTATGTTCAAGAAGTTGCGTTAATGGTAAGAAGTAATTTATTTATTATTGGTTAGTGTGGGGCTTGCCCTCCTGGGGGTTCTTCAGACCACCAAGAGCCTGTTTTAAGGTTACAATATTGTTTTATTTTATTTTTCTCTCAGTTGCTTTACAGCAATTGTCTTTTTCTCTTTCGTTCTCACTCACGCTCTGGCTCCAGCTTCAACCCTGTCTCTCCTCCTGGCTGCTGCTTATAACAGAGTGACAGGTGATTAGATAAAAAGGCCTAGGTGGGCCATCTACCCACTTGTCGCTGATTTCGAGGCCGGTCCTGGCAACATCCCGCTTTGCTGCAGGCCTGCAGGCCACGCCCCCTCCACAGTTAGCTTCAGAATAACAATGTTATTACAAAGAACGAGAGACTTATTATACTCTGGAAATGTTGGTCTTACTTAAAAATGCACGCGTTTAGTTGTGTTCAGTGTTAAAAATAATACTGTATGGCTCTTAGGGAAATACATTTTAAAATATTTGGCTTCTTGGCTCTCTCCGCCAAAAAGGTTCCCGACCCCTGGCTTATATTATGACCTTTATTAAATGACCTTGTATCATTGTGTTTATCTGTGTGATCACAAATGTGTTCACTTTTGAACCGGTCCTGTAATCTACCTCTGAATTACAGGACAAAGCAGTAAACTTCCACAGTAAGCATCCATAGTGGGAAAAAAAAGTTTTTGACCAAAATAAGTTAGTTTTTTTGCAGGGACCTCACAGTCTATCCTTGTGGTACGAGATGTAGATTTTAAACTTAAGTTAAAGTACTCATGATTGTCTCACACACACACACACTAGGTGTGGCGAAATTGTTCTCTGAATTTGACCCATCACCTTTGATCACCCCCTGGGAGGTGAGGGGAGCAGTGAGCAGCAGCAATGGCAGTGGCCGGGAGTAATTTTTGATGATTTAAGGTTCCAGTTGCTAATCCACATACACATTTAAAAGAGGCATTTTTTAATGATCAAAGTTGAGTCGATAACGTTTGGAGAGAATATTAATTACAGTGATTGTGAGCAAAAGGGTTCTTCTCTAAAGTTGTCAACGCTTTTAGATTCGTTACACCTGTTAGAGACCAGCCTGTTATACAATAACTTATGTGAGAAAAAAAATCATGCAATGCAGCTTCATCAGTGAAAGACTTCCTTATTTGATTAAAATCCCATTTATTATACAGTGTGTAACTGTCAAGGACATCATTTTGATGTTTTTTTGAAAGAAAGAACTGAGTCCAATGTTACTCCTAGGTATGTAAATTGTGTACTATGAACAACAACTTACTTGCCCTGAAATATCTTTTTACTCTCTGCATAGTTCTGTATTGTGTCTGGGCATACATCCCAGAGGAGTGGCTCCATTCAGTTGGACTCACTTACTGGCCTCAAAAGTAAGTATTTCATACAAGCAGTCTTTTTGACCTATCGCTACATTCATTACTTCTTACATCCTGTCTTGTAGATATTGGGCCCTGGCTGTGCCAATCTACCTGCTGGTCGCATTGACCATCTGTGTGGTGATGCTTTATGGAGTCAACATGTACAACACGGCGCCTCTTGACTCTCTTGACAACATTACTGGTATGAGTCTCTGTCTTTTAATTGTGGAAAAAATGGAAATGTATGGAATAGAACTCTTTTCTCATCCCGCTGGAATATTTCAGATGTATATGCAAGAAGCCAAGTGAATGAAGTCCCCCAGAAGGGCCAAATACCAAGACTAAAAGACGTGCCCATCAGTGAAGTCAACAAAATGTTCTACTTGTCGTCTAAATGATGAACACCTTTGTTTTTGTTGGATGGAGGAAATGTGACTGGTAAAGTTTTACAATGGTTAAATGTTTTTTTTTAATAAAATGATTTATTTTTTATATGTTTAGTGTGTTATTTTTACTAACAAGGCAGATTTTTTCAATGTATTTAAAGATTTTAACTCACATCTATCTCATAGATGGCAATTTATACACAAAATAATTACTTTTGTCAACTAGAAATCTCATCTTCATTGGCTGAGTATGAAACGACACAAATATTGTTGCCAGTTGTTAGTGAAAGAAAATAACATACATGCTGTATCAATTGTATAAATATATATATATATATATATATATATATATATATATATATATATATATATATAATAGCATGGACAAATGGGGTCAATTATTTTCAATGTGTTTTTATTTTTGTTCTTGTCTTAACCCTTTTGTATGTTTTTGTACACTTTTCTCAACTTTTTTTAAAAAGCCTAACTGGGGACAAGGGTTGCATATTAGCCTGTGGCTAGAAGTCTTACGTATTTTGACATCGGTTACCTATGGGTAGCAATGTTTAATTGTATTGTCCCTGTCAAATAAATACATAAATACAAAATAAATAAATTCTTCACCATATATTTAGGGGTGAGTGTCAGTTACCGTAAATTTTTCAAATAAACAATTTGTGTTTTCATTAAACACAGTATTTTCATATTATTGTGTTTTCAAATGACTATTGTTTTGGAAATGCAATTTTGGGGAATGAATAAAGTATCTTATTTTTGTTTGAATTGTTTAGAATGCCTAATTGTAGTTTGTTGTGGTTGAAAAAAAATTGTGAAAAAACAAACTTGAATATGTAATGTTTCGTACGAAATAACGGTAGTTGAACAATTTAATGTGGAAGTAAAATATAATGTATGTTATGTAGAAAAACATTGTTTTGCACACTATAGTACAGTATATACTATTCTCCAGTACAACCAGAATTGGGTGTGTTGAATATATAAAAAAAAAAGTATATATATATACATATATATATATATATATATGCATATATATATATGTGGCCTTTAAAGACCTACTGAAATGAGATTTTCTTATTTAAACGGGGATAGCTGGTCCGTTCTATGTGTCATACTTGATCATTTCGCGATTTTGCCATATTTTTGCTGAAAGGATTTAGTAGAGAACATCCACGATAAAGTTCGCAACTGGAAAAAAGCCCTGCCTCTACCGGAAGTCGCAGACGATGACGTCACACGTGTGGGGGCTCCTCACATATTCACATTGTTTTTAATGGGAGCCTCCAACAAAAAGTGCTATTCGGACCGAGAAAACAACAATTTCCCCATTAATTTGAGCGAGGATGAAAGATTCGCGTTTGAGGATATTGATAGCGACGGACTAGGAAAAAAATAAAAACGCGATTGCAATTGCGTTGCATTGAGACGGATTCATATGTTTTTAGACACATTTACTAGGATAATTCTGGGAAATCCCTTATCTTTCTATTGTGTTGCTAGTGTTTTAGTGAGTTGAACAGTACCTGATAGTCGGAAGTGTACATCCACGGCCGGGTGTTGACGCGCACTATCTCGGAGAAGTCGACGGCAGCTGTACGGGAGGCGCAAGCTCAGCTGATATCCGGTAAGAGGCGACTTTTTAACCACAATTTTCTCACCGAATCCTGCTGGTTGACATGTAGTCGGGATCCATGTCCGCTGTGATCCATAGGAAAGTTTCAACTCCGTGAATTTTAAACAAGGAATCACCGTGTGTTTGTGTGGCTAAAGGCTAAAGCTTCCCAACTCCATCTTTCTACTGTGACTTCTCCAATAGTAATTGAACAAATTGCAAAAGATTCAGCAATACAGTTCTCCAAATAACTGTGTAATTATGCCGTTAAAGCAGATGACTTTTAGCTGTGTGTGTGCGTAGCGCTCATACTTCCTAAAAACCCGTGATGTCACAACATTTTCAAGAAAAAAGTCCGGGTAAATCTAAAATTGTAATTTAGTAAACTAAAAAGGCAGTATTGGCATGTGTTGCAATGTTAATATTTCATCATTGATATATAAACTATCAGACTGCGTGGTGGGTAGTAGTGGGTTTCAATAGGCCTTTAAGGTGAATGAGAATGTTTTATATTCTGAACGTTATTTTTAACACTGATTTCCAACGGATTTATTGATTACTTATCGCAGGGGTCGGGAACCTTTTTGGCGGAGAGAGCCAAAAAGCCAAATATTTTAAAATGCATTTCCGTAAGAGCCATGTAACATTTTTTTTAACACTGAACACAACTTAACGTGTGCATTTTTAAGTAACACCAAAATTTCTAGAGTATAATAGGTCTCTTATTCTTTGTAATAACATTGTAATTCTGAAGCTCACTGTGGATGGGGCGTGGCCCGCGGGCCTGCAGCAAGCTGGGGCGGGCCAGGACCGGCCTCGAAATCAGCGAGAGCTGCGTAGATGGCCCACCTGAGCCTTGTTATCTAATCACCTATCACACTGTTATAAGCTGCAGCCAGGAGGAGAGATGGGGTTGGGGCTGGAGTCAGAGCGCGAGCGAGAACGAAAGAGAAAAATACAATTGCTGGAAAGCAACTGAGAGATTTATTGAAAAATAAAACAATAGTGTAACCCTGACACGAGCTCTCATGTCGGTGCTTGGGGGTCTGAAGAACCCCCAGGAGGACAAGCCCCACACTAACCAATAATAAATAAATAACTTCTTAACGCAACTTCTTGAACAGGTGCGGTAGTAAACGGATGGATGGACTAAAAATGCAAGAGAATGTTTTATGTTTTGAACATTATTTTTAACACTTATTACAAGTGGAATTATTCATTACTTATCATGTTAAGCAATGTCAGCTCAGATTTATCTGAGAGCCAGATGCAGTCATCAAAAGAGCCACATCTGGCTCGCGAGCCATAGGTTCCCTAGCCCCGTCTTATCGTGTTAAGCAATGTCAGCTAATATTTATCCGGGAGCCAGATGCAGACATCAAAACAGCCACATCTGGCTCGACAGCCATAGGTTCCCTACCCCTGTTTTAGGACAGTGGTTCTCAAATGGGGTTACTTGAAGGTATGCCAAGGGGTACGTGAGATTTTTTTAAAAATATTCTAAAAATAGCAACAATTCAAAAATCCTTTATAAATGTATTTATTGAATAATACTTCAACAAAATATGAATGTAAGTTCATAAACTGTGAAAAGAAATGCAAGAATGCAATATTCAGTGTTGACAGCTGGATTTTTTGTGGACATGTTCCATAAATATTGATGTTGAAGATTTATTTTTTTGTGAAGAAATGTTTAGAATTAAGTTTATGAATCCAGATGGATCTCTATTACAATCCCCAAAGAAGGCACTTTAAGTTGATGATTACTTCTATGTGTAGAAATATTTATTTATAATTGAATCGCTTGTTTATTTAGTTTTTAGTTGTTTTTATATCTTTTTTTCCAAATAGTTCAAGAAAGACCACTACAAATGAGCAATATTTTCTACCTCAGTAGAAGCATTTAAGTCTCACCTTAAAACTCATTTGTATACTCTAGCCTTTACATAGACTCCCTTTTTAGACCAGTTGATCTGCCGTTTCTTTTCTTTTTCTTCTATGTCCCACTCTCCCTTGTGGAGGGGGTCCGGTCCGATCCGGTGGCCATGTACTGCTTGCCTGTGTATCGGCTGGGGACATCTCTGCGCTGCTGATCCGCCTCCGCTTGGGATGGTTTCCTGCTGGCTCTGCTGTGAACGGGACTCTTGCTGCTGTGTTGGATCCGCTTTGGACTGGACTCTCGCGACTGTGTTGGATCCATTATGGATTGAACTTTCACAGTATCATGTTAGACCCGCTCGACATCCATTGCTTTCCTCCTCTCCAAGGTTCTCATAGTCATCATTGTCACCGATGTCCCACTGGGTGTGAGTTTTCCTTGCCCTTATGTGGGCCTACCGAGGATGTCGTAGTGGTTTGTGCAGCCCTTTGAGACACTAGTGATTTAGGGCTATATAAGTAAACATTGATTGATATTGATTGATATTTTGCAGTTATACAATTTAATAAATGAGAAACTGATGACAAAGTGCTGTATTTTACTTCTATATCTCTTTTGTTCAACCAAAAATGCTTTGCTCTGATTAGGGGGTACTTGAATTAAAAAAATGAAATCACCGAAAAAAGGTTGAGAACCACTGTTTTAGGAGATGAATAACGTGTCTCCCTGCCGACACTAGGGGGCGATAACGAACCTTTCGAAGCGCAATACTCCACGCAAAAGAAAGTAAAGAAAGCTCTTTTCCGGTACTCGTCAGGAGCAGCGGGTGAACGCAGACTGTTGAATTGTTTTGTTGTTTTTAATCCCGCGTGTCGCAAGCTGCAGCGGCCAACATGTCCGACGCCCTGCCAGTGTGGTTCGCGGTCCAGGCGGAGCTCCTGGGACACGAGGAAGAAGTGGACTCGCAGTCCAAGAGCTGCTTCGCTTGCTACGACGACGACACTTTGTTCGAGATGTTCCATCTAACGCGCGCTTGCATCGAGTTCGTGGCGGACATCGTCCGTGTCCGCATGAAACAATACATGCTCACGCCCTCATCCGTGGACATCATGATCATGATCACGCTCAATTTCTTCGCTCTCGGCGCCTCCGCCGTTTCCCTCCTCAGGCGCTTCGACCTGAAGACGGACTGCCGGCAAATTGTGTGGACGGTGTCCGAGGTGGTCGCCGGTATGTCGGATCAGTTCATCTCCTTCCCGCAGACTCGCAAAGCCAAAGTGGACATCGCACACATGGCGGAGGAGTTCTGCGGGATCCCCGACGTCCTGGGCGTGCTGGCCCCCACGCACTTCCACATCCGAACCTCCACGCATGACAAGAACTGGTCGGAGTTGGTACGCCAGCAATACGTCAACGCGCTGGGCTACAAGTCGGTGGTGAGCCAGATGATTTGTGACCTGGACGGCAATATTCTGAGTGTGGAGAAGTGTTGCGTGGGCAGCACCAGCGACCAGGACTTGTGGTGCACCTCCTTCCGAGGGCGGGAGATCGAGGATGAACTTTATGGACAATACTGGGTGATCGGTGAGGATGTGCAGATAGTTTATGTATTGAAAGCATCAATTGTCTCGGTGTCAAACTCAAAGCCAAGGGGTCTGATCTGGGCCGCCACTTCCTTTTATGTGGTCCATCACGTCATTTAGCCGCATCATTTAGTGTGGCCCACCACTTCATTCAACAAATTCCGTCACGTCATTTAACCATATCATTTAGAGTGGCCCACCACGTCGTTTAACGTGGTCTGTCACGTCATTTAACCACATCATTTTGTGTGGCCCACCACATCATTTTATATTCATTATGGTCTGCCACATCATTCAACCACATCATTCAGTGTGGCCCACCACATCATTTCTATTCATTATGGTCTGCCACGTCAATCAACCACATTATTTATCTTGGCCCGCCACATTGTTCAACGTGGTCCGTCACGTCATTTAATCACATGATTTGGGGTGGCCCGCCATATCGTACAACATGGTCTGTCACATCATTTAACCACATCGTTCAACATAGTCCATCACGTCATTTAACCACATCATTTAGTGTGGCCCACCACTTCATTCAACGCATTCCGTAACGTCATTTAACCATGTCATTTAGAGTGGCCCACCACGTCGTTCAACGTGGTCCGTCACATCATTTAACCACATCATTAAGTGTGGCCCACCACGTCGTTCAACGGGGGTCCGTCACGTCTTTTAACCACATCATTCAGTGTGGCCCACCACATAATTTCTATTGATTATGGTCTGCCACGTCAATTAACCACATGATTTGGGGTGGCCCGCCATATCGTTCAAAATGGTCAGTCAAATCATATAACCACATCAATCAACGTGGTCCGTCACATCGTTTAACCGCATCATTCAACGTAGTCTGTCACGTAATTTAACCACATCACTTAGCGTGGCCCACCACATAATTTATATTCATTATGGTCTGTCACAAATTTTAACCACATCATTAAGCGTGGCCCGCCACATCGTTCAACGTGGTCTGTCACGCCATTTAACCACATCATTAAGTGTGGCCCACCACATTGTTCAACGTGGTCCGTCACGTCATTTAAACACATCACTTAGTGTGGCCCACCACATTTCTATTCATTATGGTCTGGCACGTCATTTAACCACATCATTTTGTGTGGCCCACCACATCATTTTATATTCATTATGGTCTGCCACATCATTTAACCACATCATTTAGTGTGGCCCGCCACATCGTTCAACGGGGGTCCGTCACGTCTTTCAACCACATCATTCAGAGTGGCCCACCACATAATTTCTATTGATTATGGTCTGCCACATCAATTAACCACATTATTTATCTTGGCCCACCACATTGTTCAACGTGGTCCGTCACGTCATTTAATCACATGATTTGGCGTGGCCCGCCATATCGTTCTCACATGATTTGGGGTGGCCCGCCATATCGTTCAACATGGTCTGTCACATCATTTAACCACATCGTTCAACATAGTCCATCACGTCATTTAACCACATGATTTAGATTGGTCCGCCACATCGTTCAACGTGGTCTGTCACGCCATTTAACCACATCAATCAACGTGGTCCGTCACATCGTTTAACCGCATCCTTCAACGTAGTCTGTCACGTAATTTAACCACATCACTTAGTGTGGCCCACCACATAATTTCTATTCATTATGGTCTGTCACAAATTTTAACCACATCATTAAGTGTGGCCCGCCACATTGTTCAACGTGGTCCGTCACGTCATTAAACCACATTTTTTAGTGTGGCCCGACACATCGTTAAATTTGGTCCGTCACGTCATTTAACCACATCATTTAGTTTGGCCCGCCACATCGTTCAACATGGTCCGTCACGTCATTTAACCACATCATTTAGGTTGGCCCGCCACATCGTTCAACATGGTCCGTCACGTCATTTAACCACATCATTTAGGTTGGCCCGCCACATCTTTCAATGTGGTCAGTCACGTCATTTAACCACATCATTTAGTTTGGCCCGCCACATCGTTCAACATGGTCCGTCACGTCATTTAACCACATCATTTAGGTTGGCCCGCCACATCGTTCAACATGGTCCGTCACGTCATTTAACCACATCATTTAGGTTGGCCCGCCACATCTTTCAATGTGGTCAGTCACGTCATTTAACCACATCATTTAGGTTGGCCCGCCACATCTTTCAATGTGGTCAGTCACGTCATTTAACCACATCATTTAGTTTGGCCCGCCACATCGTTCAACGTGGTCTGGCACATCATTTAACCACATCATTTAGGTTGGCCCACCACATCTTTCAATGTGGTCAGTCACGTCATTTAACCACATCACTTAGGTCGCCCGCCGCATCGTTCAATGTTGTACGTCACATCATCATTTCTATTCATTATGGTCTGCCACATCATTTAACCACATCATTCAGTGTGGCCCGCCACATTGTTCAACGGGGGTCCGTCACGTCATTTAACCACATCATTCAGTGTGGCCCACCACATAATTTCTATTGATTATGGTCTGCCACGTCAATTAACCACATCATTTAGTGTGGCCCGCCACATTGTTCAACGTGGTCCGTCACGTAATTTAATCACATGATTTGGGGTGGCCCGCCATATCGTTCAAGATGGTCTGTCACATCATTTAACCACATCGTTCAACATAGTCCATCACGTCATTTAACCACATGATTTAGTGTGGCCTGCCACATCGTTCAATGTGGTCTGTCACGTCATTTAACCACATCATTCAATGTGGTCCGTCAAATCGTTTAACCGCGTCATTCAACATAGTCTGTAACGTAATTTAACCACATCACTTTGGGTGGCCCACCACATAATTTCTATTCATTATGGTCCGTCACAAATTTTAACCACATCATTAAGCGTGGCCCGAAACATTGTTCAATTTGGTCCGTCACGTCATTTAACCACATTTTTTAGTGTGGCCCGACACATCGTTTGAAGGGTCCGTCACGTCATTTAACCACATCATTTAGTGTGGCGCACCACATAATTTCTATTCATTATGGTCTGTCACAAATTTTAACCACATCATTAAGTGTGGCCCGCCACATTGTTCAACGTGGTCCGTCACTTCATTTAACCACATTTTTTAGTGTGGCCCGACACATCGTTCAACGTAGTCTGTCACGTAATTTAACCACATCACTTAATGTGGCCCACCACATAATTTCTATTCATTATGGTCCGTCACAAATTCTAACCACATCATTGTCACTTAACCACATTTTTTAGTGTGGCCCGACACATCGTTCAACGTGGTCCGTCACGTCATTTAACGTGGTTTGCCATGTAGTTCTACGTGGTCCGTCATGTCATAATGTGGTACGTCGTGTCATTTATATCTGGTCTGCCACGTTATTTTTTTATTTTTTTACAGACAGACATAGTTTTTTATTTCATTATTGTTATTTTGTTAATGTCAGAGTCCGTTCTGCAAAGGGATCATCCCTAGAAGCACGCAGCTTATGGACAGGGACCCACAGTTAAAATATACATCATCATATAATATACAAAATACAGTACAATACAATACGTTTCAAAAACTACCCACCAAATACCAATTTACAATTTCATATATAAATAAAAAAGGAATCTTTAAATCCACCAAATCAGTCTCAATATCCTATTATTCAAATTTGATTAAAAGGTTGCATCTTGAAGATCTGCGACAATCTCATCATACATACAGAGGTGAAGTCTAAGACCAAAATTATGCGACTAATGTCAATTCCTCAACCATAAGGGGTGTGCTAAATGTGCTAATCATAACACCGCAATAAATTTAGATTAAAACGCTTTATCAAATAGTTTTGAGAATGTGATTATTTTATAGAGATATTTAAATGTGGTTTTCCCCTTCATTTCCTTCTCAATGTGGTCTGCGACATCAATCAAGGTGGCCCTCAAAAAAAGGAGTTTGACAGATCTGGTCTGCACTATTTGTCCTCATCGTAGTCACAGGGTCAGCTGGAGCCTACCCCAGCTGACTTTGGGTGAGAGAGGCATGGTACATCCTGGACGAGTCAACAGCCAATCCCAGGGCAAATACAGACTAACAACTGTATGCACAATTTAAAGCAAATGTTTTGGCCATTTGCGGCCCGCAACTAATTTTTTATTGGCCCGCGACACATTCGAAGGACAAAATAAACACATCCCGGTTCAGAACATTTAATCAAAGATAAAATGCTACATGTGTACATATAACTTGCAAGATATGGTACGTTTTTGTGTGTGCTAAAGCCCTCAAAAAAGGTTTTATATGGTCGAATAAAAATATTAGAAAATAATAAGTACAATATTAGTCTAAATAATAATACATATGCCTTAGATGTTACACTAATTTGCTTTGTTACTCTGTAAATTAAAAAAAAGTGGATTTTACGTTACAATTCTGACAATTGTAAATAATTGTACTGTAAAAAATAAGTGGTACTATTTTTCCCATTCATAGTAACGCACTGTAAAAGGAGTAAATTTTACTGTTAAAAAAAATTGCAGCTCAGGTGCCAGAATTTTACCGTAATAAAAAAGTGGTACTGTTATTTACTTTATTCAGTGTAAAAACCATCATTAAAAATGTTTGACGACCTGCCAGTTTTTTAACGTAAAATCTCCAGATTTTTTTTTTTGAACAGTTTACCCTATAACAAAGCGGTAAGATGTAGATGTTTTGTTCAGCATATATTGATTGACCTACATTGTATCTGTTTTCGTATCTTCAATGTGTGTACAAAGTGGCCCCCGCATACGCCACTTGTTATGTGTACGGCCCTTCACTGAAAAAACTTTGGACACCACTGATTTAAAGTCTCCAATTAGCCCAACATGCAAGCTTTTTTAGACACTGTGTGTATTTGAACCACTAATGCTAACCACTACCTGGTTGTCATGTTGGTACAAAACCAGGGGATACATTGTGGTCATCTACCGGCCCCTCATTTGTTGTTGTTCAACATAATTTGTTTTTATGGTCTCTGACTTCCGGTTAATTGCCCTTTTTTGTCTATCCGTTAAAAGGAGGCGAAGGCTACCACTTGAGCAAACGCGTCCTGACTCCCGTGTCGGACCCCAAAAGTGACGCTCAGATCCGCTTCAATGAAGCCCACGCCAAGCTCCACTGCGTGACGCGGACAACGCTGCGATCCCTCAAGTGGCGCTTCAGGTGCTTGACCAAACTCGGCTTCACGCTGGACAAGTTGACCAATGTGGTCAAGGCTTGCTGCGTCTTGCACAACATCGCCAAGAAGTTCTCGGTGCCCCTGCCGCCTGGGGAGGAGAAATTTGAAGACCCTCAGCCGAGGAATCCTTGCCAGGGGTCGGCGGCGGTGATCAACCCCGACGGCTTGAGAGCTCGGCAGGAACTCATCGAATCGAGCTTCAGTACTGTACCCGGTCAAGGAGAACCGGAATAACATCCAACAGGAGGACAATGTTGAATTTTCACACATGAGGCCGACACTCACCGGACATTCCACACCTAATCCAATACATTTACCTCAGTGTCCATTGAACGACCCCATTTTTATTATATTTTAAATAAGCAGTGGTTCCATATTGGAAGTACTGTGTTCAAAATCTAGCCTTGATGCTGGAATTTTGAGTGTTTAAAACTGCTTTTAGGTTTATTTACAGGTCATTGACTACAAAGATGGAAACAATAAGAAAATAAGTAAACTATTACCAATACATTGTACACTGTTTTTTAAATGCATATTATCTAAAAGAAGTAGTAGCATAGTGTAATCTAAAACAGGAATACTATTTACATAGAGAAACATACTACATCTTGGTGCAAATCGAGATAAAAGTGCTTTTTTTTTTGGTTACCGTGACAAGTATTCAGGATTTTTTGGGGGACCTGTGGGAAAATGCAAGAAGGCTTTCTAATTCAAACTCTGAGCGTCTATAATTCTCATATATATCACATAAGCATTCTCTTTCACATTTTCACCAGTCTCGCTTTAAGACTTCAGACGGTCCAAGATGCACTGGTTCAGGAAAACATACTGGGACTGCAACGAAAGCAGAAGTCCAAGTTGAAAGGTCGAAAGAACATGCCGGCGTGTGAGCTGTATTCCTGCCCAGTGCAACTCTTGTGAGAATATAGCGAGCGCATGCCTGTTTGTGTGCGTTTGTGTTACCTCGTTCTGCACCATGTGTGGCCGCTGTAGTCTCATTTTGTGCACAAAAGCCTTGACATTCACTGTCTTATCTCTGTGCAGCTGTTGAAGCAGAACATCTAAGGCTATGATGGTGCCGGTCCGGCCCACTCCGGCACTAAAAGACGAGATCATCCATTCATTGTGCCCCGTCTTATTATTACAGACATATTTGTCGTTTGAAGCACCATACCTGCAGTGAACTACAATGGGAGCATTGTTCCATTGTGCTTCTATATGCTGCCTAATGAGGCTTCTGAACTGGATCAGGACATCTGTACCCTGAGGGACTCCATGGTCAGGCCAAGCAGTAAAGTGGAAGTGTTTGACCATCCTCTCCACCAGGTTGTTTCGCTGGAAACACACATATTAGGAAGCACATTTGTACAGCATTAAAAAAAACCCACCACATAGTAATAGTGACCTCTCTTCAACATTTATTGGACCAGTCTGTGACAGTGCCAACATAAATGTTGAAGTTGCAGGTTCTATTTACATTGAGCACACATTTTTATGACATCTAAAAAAATAAAACCCTGTTGTTCCCCTCTTACTGATGCATTAATTAAGAAATTGTAATCAGATTACATGTTTCACATGGAATTCCCTTAACGTCCAGTTGGGCTTTTGCTGTTCCGATGCGATTGTGATGGTCAGCTCTCCGTGAAGGCAACTTTTGTTTTGTGAAGGCCAGTAACATTCACATTTAGTCTGGGGGGAAAAAACATGTATTTTACTCAATACCTTTGTGGAACTAACGGTTGTATGCAGTGGTGTGGTGTCAGAATTTTTTAAGTAACAGCCAGACACCCACACAAATATTTTCTGTGCATTAAATATGGTAAAACCAACTCCCATGTGGGTAAATATATGCTAAGCCAGGGGTCATCAACCCAAAACGTTGAAAGAGCCATATTGGACCAAAAAACTAACCTTGTCTGAAGCCACAAAAAAGGAAAAGTCGTATATGAGTGTTATAATGAAGGCAACGTGCTACGTAAGTGTCTGTATTAGCTATGATAGCCTACTATCAAAATAACTATGTGTTGCAGGCTGAAGCAAATCTTAGTTGACAGAAATGTTGACACTTTTTTAATTTATTCTGCACATTCTTACAACATTACAAACTATTAGTAAATCAGAGGTTACTTGAAAGGTGAGATAATTCCTGGAAATTACTGGCTTTTAATGGCCAAAGGTATAAATGTTTGTTTCCAAGTTAAAGGAAACGCCAGGCTGTCTTCTTTTAACAGATTTATTACAATCTTTGGCAAGCTAGGTAATGTTTGCTGTGGTCTGGAACAACATGGCACACAACTCTGAAATGCAGCCAATAAGAGGATAAAAGTAAAGAATATTAAATGAGCTCAAATATACCTACACATGAGGCATAATGATGCAATATGTACATACAGCTAGCCTAAATAGCATGTGAGCATTGATTAGCTTGCAGACATGCTCTGACCAAATATGCCTGATTTGTATTACAAGTAAATAACATCAACAAAGCACCGCCTTGTGCATTCACGCACAGCATAAAACATTTGGTGGACAAAATGAGATAAAGAAGGAGTGGAATATGTTCATGTAAACAAGCTGTTGCGTCACAGTCCACACTATACTGGGATGACGTGGCACAGTTGAGAGAGGTGGCCGTGCCAGCAACCTTAAGGTTCCTGGTTTGATCCCCACCTTCTACCAACCTCGTCACGTCCTCACCCTTCCTCCTGATGGGTTGTGGTTAGGGCCTTGCATGGCAGCTCCCGCCATCAGTGTGTGAACGTGTGTGTGAGTGGGTGAATGTGGAAATAGTTTCATAGCGCTTGAGTACCTTGAAGCTAGAAAAGCGCTATACAAGTATAACCCATTTATCATTTACTATGGTGAGTTCAAGAAACGCCCAAAATTAGCAGGACAAAATGATGTTTGTTCACCAAATACTGTCATCAGCGAAGCATTCACACAGAACATATTAAACAGTGGGCTTTCTAACAATTGGGAAGGTTTGTGTCATGTTTTTCCTAAAACAAAAAACATACAAAAACAAAAAATGTTTTTCCCCCCATCTTTTTCCATTTTCAATCCTTTTTTAAAAATGCTTCAGGGAGCCACTAGGGCGCCACTAAGGAGCCGCGGATTGATGACCACCATGCTAAATCATTGAAAAAAACATCCACATTTTAGGTTAGTGCTTAAGTGAAAAAGTAAATTGGTGTAAAACCATTAAGCAATTTTACACTTTGGACACCTCTGGTTTATTGTAGGATTTAGTTGCTAAACGCACCCGCGTGCCTTCAACGCAGTTGGTCACCATGACGATGGCGCTCACTCTCTGCTCCCAGATCATTCTCCAGAAGTCACTAACTGTGGAGGGCAGAGGGCCCTGAGTGGCGATGTACTCACAGCTACTGCTGTAACCCTGCGAAAGCAATAAATATACATGCTGGTTTGAATTGTTTCACTTGGAAAGGAAATAGCTGGTGGCCAACAGGCCAAATCTGGCCCATGAATGACTTAAAGCCTTTTTGTTTGTGAAGTAAAGAAGTATATATATAAAGTAAAGTTAAAGTACCAATGATTGTCACACACACACACTAGGTGTGGTGAAATGTGTCCTTTGCATTTGACCCATTCCCTTGTTCACCCCCTGGGAGGTGAGGAAAAAACACTGAGGCTATTTCATTCCTACAAGCCTGTTTCGCAGGTTTCTCTGCTCTTCAGGGGATTTTAAAATGTGTTTTTTCCTGACCTAACGTATATTCTGCTACACCCCGGTATTGAGCACTGTATTATAGATAAATCACAGAAACCTTGACTATATATATATATATATATATATATATATATATATATATATACGTATATATATATATATATATATATATATATGTGTGTATGTATATATATATATAAGGGGTGGGCAAATTAATGCGTTAATTACGCGTCAACTCATCAATCTATTAACGCCGACAATTATTTTATCGCACATTTGCGTATGTTGTTTACATGCTTTTATTTTGTGAACGCCTTTTCTTAACAAGATGGCATCTCCCGGATGTACTTCGGCGTCGAGGGGCTCTTGGTAAAGATGGAACATTTGGCAAAAATACCGGACAATTCTGCAAATTTCATGGCTGGCTTACAGCGTGGTCACTCCGGGATCACTTACGACCTCCAGACAATTCTGAATGTGGATAGATCGGGCCGTTTTGGACTGAATGGCGCGTGCTTGCTAGACCGGCTAGCTAGCATGGGAATACTTTGCCGGCTACATCCAGCGGCTTGTGAAGCAGCGGAGTATATGTGTTGTCTTTCTATTTATGAATAATGCAGACGAGGCGTGTTGGCTGAGTTCTTAACGTCTGCTTTCAGAGCGTGCATATCACAACATACAAGATGCCGTCATGGCGACACACAACCTATACCGGGCTACCGCGCATGCTCGTCACTCCTGTTGCATGCTGGGTGGGGTAGTTCTTTTTTTCCCTGGCTCATAACATCACAATATAGTACCATGTATATGCGCTCAGTTTATCAAAGCACCAAGCAAACAATCGGAAAATTCCCATCATATCAATTCCTAGATATGGTCATGATTATTTTAAGTGCACTACGCAGAATAAACACAACATTATTAATATTGCTACTACGGATAATTTGATCAAAAATTCCCTAAAACAGCCCACTACCTAAAATATGGGTTTTTTTAAACATAAGATCCCTGATAAAAAATAATGTTTCTGCTGTTACCTCAGAAATTGCCTGTTCAGATGTTATGATTGTGGCTCAGAGATTTGTATGTAGATTATATTTATTTTCCATAACAAACAGGATAACTTAAATACCCTGGCAGTGACAATAAGCTTAAATGTTTGTATTTACATTTTTTGAGTTGATTTTCATAAAATATGCTATTTAACTGCTACTGTTTAACAAGGACTGATTTAAATTGTGTTTGGACAACCAATGTTTTGGCGCTTTTGTTCATGTGGGAGAATATTCCAATAAAGGTGCATTACACACTACTTTTGAATTCATTATTGGGCTTTGCGTGTACAATGCAGTTAATCGCGATTAATCGGAGAAATAGTGCGATTAACTTTGATTAAAATTGTTAATCATTGCCCAGCCCTAATATATTTATATAAATATATATATATATAATTTTAATATAAACACACAAACATACAAAGAGATTTCCCAGCCACATTCAATCAATCCAATGTTGCCCCCTTGTTTAAACCGTTTGGCACTCCTGAAATAACACATGTATATAAAAAAATATATATAACAGTTTTGAAAGATTTGCTGCTGTTATTATATTTAATCGTGAAGTTTAATTTTAGGAAGAGAGGAAAAGCAACAGATGCTATTATTTTAGTGTTCAAAGTAGTTTAATTAACCTTTTAACATGCTAATATATACAATCAGTTTTCAAATGCAGAACACTTTGGTTAATAGAAAACTTTTATTTTACAGCTACTTTTATCATGCATGTATACGTTTCCTGGGGATGCAAATGGAGACCCCTATAATCAATTTAAATTACAAACCCCAAAACCGGTGAAGTTGGCACCTTGTTTAGATCGTAAATAAAAGCAAAATACAATGATTTGCAAATCCTTTTCAACCTGTATTCAATTGAATAGACTGCAAAGACAAGATACTTAACGTTCGGACTGGAAAACGTTGTTATTTTCTGCAAATATTAGCTAATTTGCCTACAACATGTTTCAAAAAAGCTGGCACAAGTGGCAAAAGAGACTATGAAAGTCCAGGGTGTACTCCGCCTACCGCCCGAATGCAGCTGAGATAGGCTCTCACTCCCCACAAGCCAGAAAAAGGGACAAGCGGTAGGAAATGGATGGATGGAAGTTGAGGAATGCTCATCAAACACTTCTTTGGAAAATCCCACACGTGAACAGGCAGGTGCCATGAGTGGTTATAAAAGCATCTTCCATGAAATGCTCAGTTATTCAAAAACAAGGATGGTGCAAGGGTCACCACTTTGTGAAGAAATGCGAGAGCAAATTGTCAAACAGTTTAATAGCAACATTTCTCAATGAGCTATTGCAAGAAATTTAGGGTTTTCACCATCTAAGGTCTGTAATATCATCAAAAGGTTCAGAGAATCTGGAGAAATCACTGCACGTAACATTGAAAGCGACATCAGTGTGTAAAGATATCACCATATAGGCTTAGGAACCCTTCAAAAAAACACTGTCAATAACAACAGTTTGTCGCTACATTCATAAATGCAAGTTAAAACTCTACTATGCAAAGCGAAAGCCATTTGTCAACAACACCCGAAAACGCCGCCGGCTTCGCTGGGCCCGAGCTCATCTAAGATGGACTGATGCAAAGTGTTTCTGTGGTCTGACGAGTCCACATTTCAAATTGTTTTTGGAAACTGCGGACATCATGTCCAAAGTGGAAGAAAACCATCAGAACTTTTATAGGCGCAAAGTTCAAAAGCCAGCATCTGTGATGGTATGGGTGTGTATTAATCCCCAAGGCATGGGTAAATTACACATCTGTGTAGGCACCATTATTGCTGAAAGGTACAAACAGGTTTTGGAGCAACATATGTTGGCATCGTCAGCAAGACAATGCCAAGCCACGTGTCACAACAGTGTGACTTCATAGTAAAAAAGTGCGGGTATGATACTGGCTTGCCTGTAGTCCAGACCTTTTTCTCATTTAAAATTGTTAAAAGGAAAAGCAATTTTACCAATTACAGTGGTAAAAATGGCCCTGTGCCAATTTTTTTGCAATGTGTTGCTGCCATTAAATGCTAAGTTATTGATTATTTGCCCCCCCCAAAAAATAAGTTTCTCAGTTCGAACAATAAATATCTTGTCTTTGGAGTCTGTTCAATTGAATTATAATTTGAAAAGGATTTGCAAATCACTCTACTGTGTTTTAATTTAGGATTTACACAATGTGCCAACTACACTGGTGTTGGGTTTTGTATTACTTACCGGCATGTAAGAGGCATTAATGTAGTCAGACATGCCATTTGTGGTTTGTAGCTTCACTCTGCACCAGTCATCTGGAAGAAGATAAGAGTTACGTTTTCAACTTGTTGTTTTTTTAAAGCGATCATCACACCCTTACATGGCAAGATGTTAGTGAAGCGATTCTTCGCAGAGTTGACAGGCATCAGAGCAGCATTTTGCATTTGATCCATGCCAACAGAAGCAAGACTCTGAGTGGCAAAACAGGAGTGTCAGACAGCTAAACACAGTAAAAAAAACCTGTTCTACAGTGTTTTGATCACCTCATATTCCTCTCTGAAACCTCGGTTCATATCCATGCTTAAACTGTAAAAGTGTGCGGGAAACTTTGCAAGAGGAATATCTCTGGAGAAAGAGTAGAACAAGCATTTTACCTTATTGTTCATAATATAGGAGCAAACAGATCCCATGCGTGAGTGTTCAGATATTGGCGATTCGCCATACATCGTGCCAAGACATCCCCTGTGAGATTTTTGCATCATAGGGATGACAGCGCAAAACGAATGTACATGCTTTGAGGCAATGCCGTGACATCATTGATGCATTTTGAGCTTCATCTGGAAAATGGATCAAGTTGGAATCCTTACACACAACAAGAATTTTGGACATTATTAGTGAATTATGTATGTCTCTCTGCCTACACACAACACAGTAATACCTCGCATTTCCCATGACCCACGTTTCGTATGATTCGTTTTTTGGCGGAAATACAAGTTTGCCCTAATAAGCACTAGGTGTGTCATTCAAAAGAAATAATCTAACTCATTGGTGACTCAGTCGTTGTGCCTTTTGCCAGAGCCAGCACATGTAGGTGTCTGGAACTGGAAAGTAATTGGGTTTGCTTCGGTTTTTGTCCGACCTGGTTTTCTGTCTCTCTGTAATTTTTGTCTGCCCTTGAATAGGATTTTGCTGAAAATCTTAATTTCCCCTCTGGGCTTAATAAAGTACTTCTGATTCTGATTAGAATAGGCAAAAAAAATGTTTCATTTCAAAGGCTAATTAATAGACTGCAACTTTTTAAGATTCCTTCTGTCAGTTCAGGATTGCTTCTTACATTTTCTCTACTTGTAATGTATGGCTAATAGCTCCATCTTACGTGACTTTGTGAGTAGAAACGGTGACACCGTCAAGGAAAGACTTTCTGCTCCTGAAAGAAGCAAAAGGACTACTCTCACACTTCTGATGCAACCAAAGAAGCATTTATCACTAGAACTCCCACAGAGCAGCCATTTGGCATTTCTACTTATAAAACCCACCGGTCAGCCGATCGGCAGGAAGGCCCTCCTTTTGTTATTTAAAAGGTTGCAGTCACATGAGCCATTATGGCCACATTGATCATTAGCATGGCAGTGCTCCTTGAGTTGAGTTTGAGTTTATTTCAAACATGCAAGCATAAAACATGATACATCACAATTTCCAGTTTCTCTTTTCAACATATTGGAAAAGGAATAGGAATAAGCAGAGCTTATTTATTCCTACCCCTTTTCTTTTACATAACAGTTGCTAAAACTTTTGTACACTTCATGTTTTCAATGTATTCACAATATACTCCATAGTAATCACAATAAAAATAAATAAATAATTGGTGAAGTAAGTTTTAGTCCATACGAGGAAATAAGTAAGATTATTTTGAGAATGAAAGAATGAATGGGTGAATACATTCAGAATGTTTATCATGGTTCTTCTTTTTTGCACTTTGTAAACACTTTAAGTTTGAAGAGTTTCTTGAAGTGGATCATATTAGTACATTGTTTGATTGCTTTGCTTAATCCATTCTATAATTTAATTCCACATACTGATATACTGAAGGTCTTAAGTATTGTACATGCGTACAAATGTTTTAAATTACATTATTCTCTCAGATTATATTTCTCCTCTTTTGTTGAGAAGAATTGTTGTATATTCTTGGGAAGCAGGTTATAGTTTGCTTTGTGAATAATTTTAGCTGTTTGCAATTTCACTATGTCTTGGAATTTCAGTATCTTTCATTCAATAAATAAAGGGTTTGTATGTTCTCTATATCCAACATTATGTATTATTTTAACTGATCTTTTTTGTAACACCTTTAGTGAATGAAGTGTACTTTTGTAATTATTTCCCCATATTTCTACACAGTAACTCAGATATGGTAACACTAGTGAGCATTAGAGAATATAAAGTGATTTTTGGTTTAGAACATATTTGGCTTTATTCATTATTGACGTGTTTCTTGCTACTTTATGTTGTATATTTTTTACATGAGATTTCCAGTTCAATTTATCATCAATCATTATACCTAGAAATTTGGTTTCATTTACTCTTTCAATTTCTATTCCGTCTATTTGTATTTGTGTTAGACTTTCTTTTCTACTGTTACCAAATAGCATTATTTTAGTTTTACTGAGATTCAATGATAGTCTGTTTTTGTCAAAAAACTTTTTTTTAATTTGTTAATTTCTCAAAAATGTTTCAATTATTAAGAGCAAAACAGGCAAAAACAATATACAAATTCTAAAATAAAACAAATCAAATACCTTTCTGGTGTATCTCAGTTTGAAAAAATTGTTACTTAAAATAAATCATTATCTTGTACGGATATCAACTTGATGAGCAATTCTGTAAATGACTGGTGGGGCTGCCACAGATTTTGAGTGTTTTTTTTTAATGTGGTTCTGTTCTTTTACTTTTCCTATGTGCCTGGTGGGGATGTTGGAAGCCCAGTGTTGTAGGGTCCTGATAACTTCTACATCAGCTCCTATCTGATTCTCCACCTCTCCCATATTAGGTCAAGGTGTTTTGAGTGAAGTGGCCCAGTGATTGCCCTCGTTTTCATAACAAAATGAAGGTTCACAGGGGGCCTTCCAGCCGATCAGATGCCCTCTGGTAGAGCAAAAAATCCTGGGAGTTCTAGTGTTATGAGTCTGTGCGCACCAACCTGATGATACCATGCGGTCGTTTCACTAAAATAAACACTGTCACACACACCAGGACGCCGATAAGCAGGATAGAGATAACTGACGCTGAAATGACCCCTGGAAAGATAAAAATCCAGGCTAAAATCTCTCAACAAAAAAAAAGGATACACAAGTAAACAATTAGACTTGAACTCACCACGCGGATCAGTAGAACATTGAAAAACATACGCTTTGGACCTCATCATTCTTCTTGACAATGACGCCAGAGACACCCCGTAGGTTCTCGCAGGTTGGAAACCAGGTATCTTGACATGTTGTTGTCCGATATCATCCACTATGCACGTTTTTCCACTCACATTAACCTCCACAGCAGTCCACAAACCGTCTGGCTTATCCCAGGCGACAAAGACAGAATAGCCTGAATCCCAGTAGTTGCAGTGAGCAGTTAAATCCGGCGGAACTAAATGGAAGTGAAAAGAAGATGCATGACAAAAACAATGTGATCACAGAGCGATAAACCAGTTTAGTACTTACTGGTTGTCAATTGGTGACGGCACTGCACAAAGTGAGTGGAATTCCTTTCATACCGGAGTGACAAGTTGTATGTCGCGCCCGGATATAGTCCTGAAAAGGACACCGTTTGACTTCCTGTTGCACTGACATGAGAGTGAGAGCCGTTGGAGGCGGTTGCGCTTGTAAATAAGCCCTCGATCGCTCCTTGGATGGATGATGTTGTGACATGCCAGGGAACGTTGGTGCAGTTAATGGCTGAAATGCAAACAATATTGTTGGGAACTATCATGTGTACACATACTGGTGCAGTTCACTTCAGCTCTTTGGGAAAAATATCTGGTTGATTGAGAAATATGTTTTACATTCCTGTGCATGGAAACACAATTTAATATGGATCATTGCAAATTGATATTCAGTCTGAACAAAAAACTGAAATAATATTTTTTGATTAACTTTAACCAAAAAAATAAGAGTAACTTTGCAAAAAACATTGTATTGATAAAACTAAAAAATAAATACATTTAGAAACAACAAATACTAAATTTCAACCCAAAATTTGTAGTCAATTTTAAAATACCCAAATCCCAGTTTCTACACCTCCTATAAATATGATAACCGTGCTTAATTGCACTCAATTTTAAAATACCCATATCCAAGTTTTTACACCTCCTATAAATGGTAAATGGGTTATACTTGTATAACGCTTTTCTAACTTTTTTTTAAGGAACTCAAAGCGCTTTGACACTATTTCCACATTCACCCATTCACACACACATTCACACACTGATGACAGGAGCTGCCATGCAAGGCACTAACCAGGACCCATCAGGAGCAAGGGTGAAGTGTCTTGCTCAAGGACACAACGGACGTGACTAGGATGGTAGAAGGTGGGGATTGAACCAGGAACCCTCAGGTTGCTGGCACAGCCACTCTTCCAACTGCGCCACACCGTTCCCTAAATATGATAACCATGCTTAATTTCCCCCTATCTTTTCTCCAACCAGTTTGTTCTGCCTGTAGTGGGTTTAATACATCCATCCATCCATTTTCTACCGCTTGTCCCGTTCGAGGTCGCGGGGGGTCGCTGGAGCCTATCTCAGCTGCATTCGAGCAAAAGGCGGGGTACACCCTGGACAAGTCGCCACCTCATCGCAGGGCCAACACAGATAGACAGACAACATTCCCACACATTCACACACTAGGGCCAATTTAGTGTTGCCAATCAACCTATCCCCAGGTGCATGTTTTTGGCTGTGGGAGGAAGCCGGGGTACCCAGGGGGAACCCACGCAGTCACGGGGAGAACATGTAAACTCCACACAGAAAAATCCCGAGCCTGGGATTGACCCCAGGACAAGTCAGGACCTTCGTAATGTGAGGCACATGCACTTACCCCCGCACCACCGTACTGCCCGGGTTTAATACAGTCCCAAACTGGAATTGTATACTTGCAGTACCTGTTACAGAGAAGCCTGTATAAGCGGTGCTGTTGAGCCCAGAGAACATTGTGATCACAGTGAATGGATACTCCGTTCCGGGTTGCAGAGACGTGAAGGAGTGGGAGACATTTGTCGATTTGACTGTGACATTTGTGCCGTGAATGTGAAGCAAGTAGGTCCACTGGGCATCCATCTTCTCCCATGCCAGAGTCAAACTGGTTTCTGAACGCTCAGTCACGTTGACCACAGCCACCATTGAGGGCACTGATGTTGACAAAACACTTGAATTGAAGCAAGTTCTCAGGTGATATTATATAGAACAGTACTGTATTGGCAAGGCTACGTACCTGTTGAAGCGGCAAACGTGAATCCGGTGCTGGTAACGTTCTCAAACATGGTGATGAGAGTGAAACTGTATCTTTTCCCAGCAGCGAGCGAAGAAACCTCACGCATAACCACCGCTTTCCATCCATAACTCATGTCCCGTTTGGTTATGTTGCAGTCGGGTGTACATTGTAGGGTGTACGTTGAGATATTGCCAACCTTGTCCCATGACAGAGTAATGCTGCTTTCAGTCTGGGTCACCACATCCACATTTTTGACATCCTCAGGGGCTGAAAGAAAAGCAAATTTGGTGCATGGACACAATTTGGCTAAGCAGATATCATTTTGTTCAAAGAATGTGAGACAACTTACCAGTGGGAGCAGAAAATATGTAACCACTGCTGTTGGCGCCCATGAATTCGGAGATGAGCCTGAATTGGTATTTTCTTCCAGCAGTCAGATGGGTAACCACATGCTTGACCAACAACTGACCCGGCCAAGCATTAACCCGCTCCTCCTTTTCACCGCCGCGAAGGCCATATTGTAGGAAGTATGTGGATATGCTGTTCAACTTTTCCCACTGGAGTGTTATACTGGTTTTGTTCTGCTCCTGCACCGTCACCTCTTGAACATTTTCCGGCGCTAATTAGACAAAAGAGTTTAGCAGCTAAAAAGGCTTGGAGGTGAAGGCAACAGTTAATACCCACGCTGGTTTGTGGTCAAGAGGCTTGTCAAGGTGGGGGAAATCACCGTTGTTATCCCTGTTGTTATTTCTGTGCTGCTCGATGTTGAGTGCGTCGTTGGTTCTTGAGTGGTAATGCCCTTAAAAAAATAATAAATAACTGTAAATAGGAAATCAAAACTTGTACTGGAATCTTTTATATTAACTACTTGAGATATCAAACATATTTGAGATATCAAATTGAAAGGCTAATTTGTAAATTTTGCCTTCAGCTCAGTTGTGATCATTAAACTTGATATCCCAAAAGTGAGTATACATACACGCCTTACTACTATAGAAAATAAACTTTAGAGTAGTCAGTGGAAAAACTCACAATTTCATCAAGAATATATCTGTAATTTAGAGTCAAAATATCTAAACAAACTTAAGTTGCAATCCCCTGAATAGTATTTTTCAGTGAGACATGACTTCTTCACCACAACTGAAGATGCCGCACCGATCCGCCGAACAAGGTGCTTGAAGTCCTACACTTGGGGCAAGATCTCTTCCCCAAACCGGAGATGGCACTCCACCCTTTTCCGGGCGAGAAACATGCAGTCAGACTTGGAGGTACTGATTCTCATCCCAGTCGCTTCACACTCGGCTGCGAACCGATCCACCGGGAGCTGAAGATCCTGGCCAGATGAAGCCATCAGGACCACATTCTCTGCAAAAAGCAGAGACCTAATCCTGCAGCCTCCAAACTGGATTCCCTCAACGCCTTGACTGCGCCAAGAAATTCTGTCCATAAAAATAATGAACAGAGTCGATGACAAAGGTCAGCCTCGGCGGAGTCCAACCCTCACTGGAAACAGCTCCGACTTACTGCCGGAAATGTGGCGTCTTTAGTAATGGGGACGCTTTATCGGTCCGTTGTGGTGAAGAAGGAGCTGAGCCGGAAGACAAAGCTCTCAATTCAACAATCGATCTACGTTCCCATCCTCACCTATGGTCATGAGCTTTGGGTTATGACCGAAAGGACAAGCTCACTAATACAAGCGAGCAAAATTAGTTTCCTCCGACTGGTGGCAGGTCTCTCCGTTTGAGATAGGGGAAGAAGCTCTGTCATCCGGGAGGAGCTCAAAGTAAATCCGCTGCTCCTCCACATAGAGAGGGGCCAGATGAGGTGGTTCGGGCATCTGGTCAGGATGCCGCCCAAACTCCTGGAGTTTACGGCACGTCCAACCAGTAGGAGGCCACGGGGAAAACCCAGGACACGTTGGAAAGACCATGTCACCCGGCTGGCCTGGGAAATCCTCGGGATCCCCTGGGAGGAGCTGGTCCAAGTGGCTGGGGCGAGGGGAGTTTGGGCTTCCCTGCTTAGGCTGCCGCCCCCGTGACCCGACCTCGGATAAAATGGATGGATGGATGTACATAACAACTTGTTTTTAGGCAATAGATCCTCTGAGGAAAAAAATACTACTTTTGAGGATCAAAAGTTTGTTATACAACACAAAACTTCACAATACAATTAAGTATATATACCTAATTGTATTGTGAAGTTTTGTATAGCTATTAATAAGTTGTAATTGCTCATTTCAAGATCACTTTTAAGTTTTTAAAGCTTAAATATATTGTCTTATTTCAAGTAGTTTTACAAAGACAATTTTGACTTGTTCCATTAGCAGATTT
This sequence comes from Nerophis ophidion, assembly GCF_033978795.1. Lineage (NCBI taxonomy): Eukaryota > Metazoa > Chordata > Actinopteri > Syngnathiformes > Syngnathidae > Nerophis > Nerophis ophidion. The sequence continues at coordinate 64,891,297 of NC_084618.1, forward strand.
ATTTCGCTCATTCCAAGAAAAAAAAAGCCTAATATCTGCAAAACACGTTACTATTAAGACAATTACCTCAAGTGGTAGTAGCGTTATAGTATGGGGCTGCATGAGTGCCCCATGTATTAGGGAGCTGCGGTTCATCGAGGGGAAACATGCATTGTACTGGGACATTGTGAAGGAGTTTGTACGCCACTACTTTATACTGAGAGCATTTTCTAATGTGTTGACATGCAGCTCAATAACCATATCTTTTCTACCAGTTGGATGGTGCAGTTGTCCCTAATGTTGACACCAGTATGTTCAAATAACTAAAGCCACCGGAAGTACACAAATAAGATTATAATATATATATATATATATATATATATATATATATATATATAAGCACAATAAATTCCAATATTATTAATTTACTGAACGTCATTTTCACTTCCTCATGCATGGTTTCTCTAGGTGGATATAGATGCTGAATGTAAACCAAGTCTGTCACTGACATGCAGTGAATAAAAGTGGGTGATCAGCAAACTTACCCAGAGTAGACTCGGGTAGACACAAAGCATCAGGAGAGCGAAGGTGATCGTAATCGCTGTCATTTTTTTAATGCCTTCTTTGAGTTTACAAGAGTCACATCGGATTTGCTGGCAAAAATAGCAATAAAGGTTGACGAGAAAGTTTCAGTATTAACTTCATTCCAGAGGTGTTGTCTTTTAATTCAATTCTGGACCGCACCCTCCTCTGGTAGACTCTTGTCCACTTGACATGTTTGCAAGGCTCTCCTTCTGCTTCTCCCCTTTTACAACCACTTCGACCTTTGCTATGCCTGCTACTTCCGTGTGAACATATGCACTTGCATGTCGATCCTTCAATATGAAGGCAATTTTGGTTCGCATTTTCATGAGTCAAATTGAGGAAATAACTGTGTGCCTACTTTCTCTGAGGAAGTGTGCACCCTAACCATCAACAATACGATAGTTTTAGACTCTACAAAGAATTAGTATTCATCTTTTAAGAATTTAAAAAACTATTATGCCTAAAACATTTTATTGTTGTTGTTTATTCCATCCTTCCATTTTGTTTATATGGCTTGCCTCCGTTAGGGTCACGGGTCAGCTGCAGCCTATCCAAGCTGACTTTGAGTAGAGGCAGGACACACCCTGGACTGGTCACAAGTCAATCACAAGACACGTACAGTATAGACAAGCAACCTCATTGTACATTAATGTAAAACAACAAACGCACAAAAATATGTATTAATTAATATAGTTAACGCTTTAAATTGTGTGCTTAATAACAAAAATGTTTCGCATTGATCATGTTTAAACACAGGCACAAGACATTGATACAACGTTGAAGTCCTTTAAAACTGACTTTTGAAACAACAATGCAAAATAGCTGTATTTGTAAATTGAGACAACGTTTGTTAGAATAATTGTATCTAAGTTATCAAAAAACGTTGTGTTTCAATGAGTTCCCGGCGAGCAGACTAAAGATGTCTTTAATCCTACTAAGCAAAAGGTTTGTAAAACTCCACTGTGTAGGATGGGAAGCAACATGAAGGTGTTCTGTTTTTTTCATGTATTAAAGTTAAAAGTTAAAGTTAAAGTAGGAATCAACTGAACAATATTGTATTGACCCAAGAACTGCAAAGTTGAGAGGAAGCAGGGTCTGACTCCCCTCAAGGCGACTTTTTGGTTGAACTGTTTTACGACCTTTTCTGTGAACTGTTTACGACCTTTTCTTTGAACTGTTCTGTAACCACAGGAGATGGCTGTTTACGACCCTTGTCCCTTAGAAAAAGCTGTTACCATGTAATCAAGGAAAGTCCAAATAAAAGAGTCTTTCGCCAGAGCGTGTTGAGACACTGTACAAGGCTACATCCAAGCCGTGGATTGTCGTTGTGGCTTGTGCAGCCCTATGAGACATTTGTGATTACGTCAAGTGATCTTTGTTTACAAACTTTGTAATTGATTAAATAGTTAGGAAATGACCAAATTTCAATTGTCAAATCAACGTCACAAGCTGACATTGAAAAAACGTCAAAAAGCATGTTGTTTGAACGTTGTATTTGTGTTGTAAAACATTTTTGGGGAAATGATTAAATTTCAATGATCAAATCAACGTCAGAACCCAACATTTTCAAAAGGCATGTTTTTTCAACGTTATGTTTGAGCTGCTCAATGTCAGGAACTAATTTAACAAGTCCTCAACATTGTTTTAATGTATTGTGCCTGCTGGATAATCACATAATTTATTTTGACAGCATTTGCTGCTTTACCTTAGCTGCAAAGGGTTAGTGATTTGGTGTTCTAGCTGGCAAACTTCCCTTCAAAATACACCCTGACAGTACTTTAAATAAAACTGTTTGCAAGTTTTATTTAAAGTTCCAACATCAACACACTCCACTTGCCCTGGACATTCAAGTAAATTCCCTGATTACCCGGAATTACCAGTAATTTGCCCCTATTGAAAATAGATGGGCAGTATACAAAACTCTCCATATCCCACATTTCTCAATCGTTTTGAAACGTTCCAACATCCACACACTTCACTCACACTGGAAACTCATGCATTTCAGTTCCACCCACGCGTATCAGCAGTTCATGTATATATTCCTACTGAAAATGCAAATTGTAGTTTGTAATATCATAGTCCCGGCGGTCCAAATCAGTAGCGGGGCGTGCGTTTTCAGCGATGTCCGACTTCAATGAATACCTCTCAAAATACAATAATTGATGTCCCCACATGACCATTGCTGGAGAAATACTATACAGAAACACATTCATGCATTAATGGGCATTGTACAAAACGGATTATTTTAATATATTTGTATTGGTAATGTACACGAAGAATAATCACAGAACTGAATAACCTTGATTTATTTTGTCCTGAAATGCTCTTTAACCCTAACCACAGACCTGAAAGACGAGCTGCTGATCAAGTCAATACATACGCCAGTTCGAAAATGATTGAGGAGAGTCTGACTGGTGTGCTTGCTGGCAAATTTCTCTTTGAAATACACTCTGACTGGATTTTAGAATAAAACTGTTACCATGTTTCGAGCAATTGAATGACATGCATTCAAGTAAAACATTTTCAAATGTTCTTAAAAGACATTCTAACAAAAAATTGCATTTGTGTCCAAATATCTTTTTAAGTTAATTTTGGCTATGCAAGCGAGTAACAACATGTGAATAATCATAAGTAATCCAAAAATAAAAAGTGAGATTAATATGATTGAAAAAAAAAAATCATTTGACTGCACTAATATAATATTAGACAGCTATAAGACAAAGTCTTATAATATAATAAAAAATATTATTATCTCAATTGAAGAGACATGTCTATCCGACGTGTACTCAGTGATTATTGAAAATGTTATTTTGCGTTTTTTCAAATACTATGAAATAGTTTTGTTAAATGAAATGAATTTTCCAATAATTTCACAGCCACGTCGTTCACAGCATATCACTCCCCTCTCTTCTTTCAACAGTATGTGGTTATGTTAAATATATTAGCAAAGATAGATAGATAGATTAATACATACATAATTTCACCTGGAGGCAAAGGATTATTGGTACTGTATAGAGCAAAAATAACGCAAACATATACTCCCCATTGTGTAATACTTTCCACATTTTTGACCAGCAATTTACTTTTATAATGCATTTGTATAGGGTGGTGGTCAGCAACTCGCGGCTCTCCAGCTGCATGCGCCTCTTTAGTGCTGCCCTAGCGGCTCCCTGAAGCATTTTTTCTGTATTGAAAATGGGAAAACATAGGGGAAAAATATTTTTTTTGTTTTAGTATGTTTTTCGTGAGTGTGTGTGTGTGTGTGTGTGTGTGTGTGCGTGCGTGCGTGCGTGCGTGTGTGCGTGCGTGCGTGCGTGCGTGCGTGCGTGTGTGCGTGCGTGCGTGCGTGTGTGATTCACTGATGACAGTATTTGGTGAACATCGTTTTGTCCTACTAATTTCGGCGTTTTTTTTTTAGCTCACCATAATATGGACTGTGACGCAACAGTTTGTTTACATGTAAAATCTTCCACTCCTTCCTTGTCTCATTTTGTCCACCAAAAGTTTTATGCTGTTTGTGAATGCAGAATGTGGAATAGATATTACATTTCAACATTTCTGTCAACGAAGATTTGCTTCGGCCTGCGACAAATTGTCATTTTTTTCATAGAAGGCTAATATAGACACATCATATGTTGCCTTCATTTATATTATGGGATCTGAGCCGAGGATGTGGTTGTGGCTTGTGCAGCCCTTTGAGACATTCGTGTTTTAGGGCTATATAAGAAAACTTTGATTGATTGATTGATTGATTGATTGATTGATTGATTGAAACTTTTATTAGTAGATTGCACAGTACAGAACATATTCTGTACAATTGACCACTAAATGGTAACACCCGAATAAGTTTTTCAACTTGTTTAAGTAAGGGTCCATGTCAATCAATTCATGGTAAATATATAACAATAATATGCAGCTTTTCTTTTTTTGCGGCTTCAGACAGATTTTTGGGGGGTATTTTTTCAACGTTTTGGGTTGCCGACCCCTGGTACAGGGACTTTACAGTACCCCAGCGCCTCTAAAACCCAGACTAGACTCCACACTTCCCAGAACAAAGTAGTCAGGTTACTTCTAGACCTCCACCCCAGATCACACCTCACTTCTACCCACTTCTCCAAAGTGGGCTGGCTCAGGGTGAAGGACAGAGTAAAACAACTTGCACTGAGCCTCGTCTATAAAATCCGCTCCAGCTCCCAATACCGAAGTACATGTCAAACTACTTCCATAACGTAAATGACCACCATGACCACGACACCAGGGGGAGCTCCACAAACCACGTTAAACCCAGATTTTCATCTAACAAAGGTCTAAACTCATTCTCCTTCTATGCCACATCAATAAGGAATGCACTCCCAACAGGTGTAAAAGAAAGTGCATCTCTATCCTCCTTCAAAACCGCACTAAAAGAACACCTCCAGGCCACTACAACACTACACTAACACACTATACCACCATGGATTGTAAATAATCAAATGTAAATCAAATGTATATACTTGTTCTTATATACTTTCTGAGCTGACTATGTTCACTGCTCGCTGTACATATCCTACCAAGTCAGACCTACACTGTTTCAAAGTCCATTTCTCTGATGATGCAATTGTTGATGACTGAAGTGCTGATATTAACCAAACCTGACCCCAAAACCCGGATTGTAAATAATGTAAATAACTCAATGTATATACTCTGATGATTAACTTGTGTGATGACTGTATTATGCTGATAGTATATATTTGTACCATGAATTGATTAACGTGGACCCTGACTTAAACAAGTTGAAAAACTTATTCGGGTGTTACCATTTAGTGGTCAATTGTACGGAATATGTACTGTACAGTGCAATCCATCCACCCATGCATTTGTTACCCCTTTCTTCCCTTTGGGGTCGCGGGGGACGCTGGTGCCTATCTCAGCTGCATTCGGGCAGAAGGCGGTGTACACCCTGGACAAGTCGCCACCTCATCGCAGGGCCAACACAGATAGACAGACAACATTCACACTCACATTCACACACTAGGGCCAATTTAGTGTTGCCAATCAACCTATCCCCAGGTGCATGTCTTTGGAAGTGGGAGGAAGCCGGAGTACCCGGAGGGAACCCACGCATTCACGGGGAGAACATGCAAACTCCACACAGAAAGACTACTCAGGACCTTTGTATTGGGAGGCAGACGCACTAACCCCTCTTCCACCGTCACTGTGAAGCCCTGTACAGTGCAATCTACTAATCAAAGTCTCAAAACCCCGACTTAAAGTTGAAAAACTTATTCAGGTGTTACCATTTAGTGGTCAATTGTACGGAATATGTACTTTACTGTGCAAGCTACAAATAAACGTTTCAATCAATCAATCAATCAATCAATCAATCAATCAAACGGATACCATACAGCAGTGATTCACAACCTTTTTTCAGTGATGTACTCCCTGTGAACATTTTTTTAATTCAAGTACCCCCTAATCAGAGCAAGGCATTTTTGGTTGAAAAAAAAGAGATAAAGAAGTAAAATACATCACTGTGTCATCAGTTTCTGATTTATTAAATTGTATAACAGTGCAAAATATTGCTCATTTGTAGTGGTCTGTCTTGAACTATTTGGGGAAAAAATAGATATAAAAATAACAAAAAACTTGTTGAAAAATAAACAAGTCATTCAGTTATAAATAAAGATTTCTACACATAAAAGTAATCATCAACTTGAAGTGCCCTCTTTGGGGATTTTAATAGAGATCCATCTGGATTCATGGACTTAATTCTAAACATTTCTCCCCCAAAAAAGAAATATTTAACAGCAATATTTATGGAACATGTACACAAAAATCTAGCTGTCAACACTGAATATTGATTGCATTGTTGCATTTTTTTTCGCAGTTTATGAACTTACATTCATATTTGGTTGACATATTATTCAATAAATATATTTATAAAGGATTTTTGAATTGTTGCTATTTTTTAAATATTTAAAAAAAATCTCACGTACCCCTTGGCATACCTTCAAGTACCCCCAGGGGTACGCGTACCCCCATTTGCCATACAGTTCCCAGACCAACATGTAATAAGCCCCCAAGACGACAGGAGGCAGTAGAGACACACACAATATTAAGCGAGTCAGCCAATGCTCGCCAAGGGGAAAAAAAAGGTGTTTGCTTATTTTTTTGTCCTTTTACTGCTGTGTTGCGAGGAAGGCTCACTTTTTCCCCACACACGCTACGGGGTGACGACATGCAAAGGTGAGCGACGCCAAGGTATTATAATTGCCATGATAACTGTTTCTCAGGTAACATTTCGACCTCGCTGGGAACGTGTAAACAACAGCTAACCTTGTCGCAACTGTTGTAAGAACGGGACATGCCTTGAAATGTGCTGTGTTTTTAATTGACTTTCGGTGGATATCCTGTGGTAGTCTTTCGACATTATTTACTCTCGCCACTCTTGCAAGTCAGTATGTTTCTCTAGTTCAGAAATGCAGTCTGCCGTGAGGCAAAACCTCCACTCCGAGTGTGAAGGAGAAATCAACAAGCTCATCAACCTCAAACTGAGTGCATCTTACACCTACCTTTCCCTGGTAACCCTTTTTTTTTTTTAAACCTGTTCTACGTTCTTGCATACACTAAATGCATCATTACATGTTGCTCTTTTCCTTCTACAGGGCATGTATTTTGACAGGGACGATGTTGCCCTGAAGAAATTCTCCAGTTATTTTTTAGAGCTTTCCGGAAAGGAGCGAGAACAAGCTGAGAAGCTGCTGGAGTATCAAAATACACGAGGGGGTCGTATTTTGCTGCAGACTATTTCTGTAAGTGGCAGATTTTTTTTGATTAAATTAAATTAGGGCTGTCAAAATTACTTACTCAACTCACGCGATTAATCACAAACATATTGCATTAATCATGTACAGACTATGATTATATAACAACAGACCTGGGCAAATTAAGGCCCGGGGGCCACATGCGGCCCGTTAAGCTTTTCAGTCCGGCCCGCCGGACATTCCCAACTGATTTTTTTTTAGATCTTTAAGATGGAAAGTGTAGCTGCCATTATTTTGTGCAGTGATGTTTTCTAATGCAGTGTTTTTCAACCACTAGTGTGCCGTGGGAGATTATCTAGTTTCACCTATTTGGGTTAAAACTATCGTTTGCAAAGCAGTATTAATAGTCTGCAAATGATGTGTTGTTGTTGAGTGTCGGGAGGCAGTGTGCAGGTAAAAATGTGTTAAGCCAAAAATAAACAGAAGGTGAGTGCCCCTAAGAAAAGACATTGAAGCTAGGGAAGGCTATGAAGAACGAAACTAAAACTGAACTGGCTACAATGTAAACAAAAACAGAATGCTGGACGACAGCAAAGACTTACTGTGGAGCAAAGACAATGTAAGTCCGAACATGACATGACAATCAACAATGTCCCCACCAAGAAGCATTAAAAACAACTGAAATATTCTTGATTGCAAAAAAAACTACAAATATCGCTCAAAGGAAGACATGAAACTGATACAAGAAAATACCAACAACAAAAAAGGAGAAAACACCACCAAAATAGGAGCACAAGACAAGAAGTAAAACACTACACACAGGAAAAGACCAAAAAAGTGAAAATAAGTCAGGGTGTGATGTGACAGGTGGTGACAGTACACCTACTTTGAGACAAGAGCTATATGGACGAATGCTTGATTATGCTTTAAAGTCATATCCAACAATTGTGACGACTTTTTACTGTCAACTGAGTTTCTTTTTTTAATGATTTCTGCTGGTGGTGTGCCTCCGCATTTTTTCAATGCAAAAAATGTGCCTTGGCTCAAAAAAGGTTGGAAAACGCTGTTCTAATGACCGAAAATCTTCAACTGTACTAAGTATTTCAATGGTTGGAATCTGCGCTTTTAAATGATATACCAGTTGCTATGGTAATCTAATTATTTACTATGGTCATCTGATTGGTTACGATGGTAAGCCACCAAGCAGTGTGGGTGGGAAGCGTTTCCACAGATGCGGAAGGAGATTTTCACAACAAAGTGCTAAAGCTTAGTGATGTATCGGATATATCAGATTGTAGGTGGGTTTATTTTGTACCCTTAGTGTTCATATTTCACTGTTTGTTGCATTTATGTTGCGTTTCAGTTGATGGTAAAATATGTCGATGGAAAAGGGGTGAAATGTTCATATTTTGTAATTGTTCAGTTTTTTATCGTTCATAGAAAAATTTAAAATTCTATTACGTTTTTTAAGGCGGTCTGTCATAACGTTTTTAGCATTCAATCAGACATTATTGTGAGGTTTTGTATTAGTGTTCTTAAAAATAGATACACCGGCCCCCAGACACTTTTTTTTCTCTGAATGTGGCCCTCGAGTCGAAGTAATTGCCGTGGCCTGCCTTACAACATACTTGCCAACCGTCCCGTTTTTCCCGGGAGACTCCCGAATTTCAGTGCCCCTCCCGAAAATCTCTCGGGGAAAACATTCTCCCAAATTTCTCCCAATTTCCACCCGGACAACAATATTGGGGGTGTGTGCCTTAAAGGCTCTGCCTTTAGCGTCCTCTACAACCTGTCGTCACGTCCGCTTTTCCTCGATACAAAAAGCGTAACGGTCCAGTCACATAATATATGCGAAACACATAAGTGATACTTGGTCAACAGCCATACAGGTCACACTGAGGGTGGCCGTACAAACTTTAACACTGTTACAAATATGCGCCTCACTCTGAACCCACACCAAAACAAGAATGACAAAACACATTTCGGGAGAACATCCACACTGTAACACAACATAAAAACAACAGAACAAATACCCAGAACCCCTTGCAGCACTAACTCTTTCGGGACGGTACAATATACACCCTTTGCTCTCACCCAACCCCGCCCACCTCAACCCCCCCATCTCCCGAATTCGGAGGTCTTATGGTTGGCAAGTATGCCTTAGAAGCTCTTTTACCATAACCGCAACGCGGTCAGTGATCAGATCAATGGATAAGTTCAGTTTCAATTTATTTCAAACATGCATAGGACTGCGCGGGTTCCCTCCAGGTACTGCGGCTTCCTCCCACCTCCAAAGACATGCACCTGGGGATAGGTTGACTGGCAACACTAAAATTGGGCCCTAGTGTGTGGATGTGAGTGTGAATGTTGGCACTTTGATGAGGGGCAACTTGTCCAGGGTGTACTCTGCCTTCCACCCGAATGCAGCTGAGATAGGGGCGGGGGTGTAGCCTTTCTCCTCTTTTGTTGAGAAGAATTGTTGTACATTCTTGGGTAGCAGGTTATAGTTTGCTTTGTTCATCATTTTAGCTGTTTGCAAATGCACCAAATCGTTGAATTTCAATAACTGTGATTTAATGAATAAAGGGTTTGTATTTTCTCTATATCCAACATTGTGTATTATTCTAATTTATCTTTTTTGTAACACAGTTAGTGAATAAAGTGCACATTTTTATTTTTTTCCCCCCATATTTCTACACAATAACTCAGATATGGTAACACTAGCGAGCAGTAGAGAATATAAAGTGTTTTTTTGTCTAGAACATGTTTTGCTTTATTCATTATTAATGTGTTTCTTGCTACTTTGTTTTATATTTTTTACATGAGATTTTCAATTCATTTGATCTAATATTAAACCCAAAAATGTGTTTTCTTTCACCCTTTCAATATCTACTCCGTCCATCTGTATTTGTGTTTGACTTTCTCTTATATTGTTACCAAATAGCGTTGTTTTAGTTTTACTGGGATTACTGTTTTTGTCAAACCATCTTTTTAATTTGTTAATTTCTTCTGTTATTATTTGTGTTATGTTCTGTGATTTCTCTCCTGAACAAAATGCAATTGTATCATCTGCAAATAATACTAACTTTAAGTCAGTTTGAAAATGAATGAGGATACTCCGACTTGTGAGCTCCCTGGCAAATGTATCTCCAAAATACAGCATGAACAAATTTGGATAGAACTTTTATCAAACAAAGCGACATGCATTCAAGTAAAAGGTTTAAAAATGTTTGTGGATGACATTCTGAAGATAACATTGCATATGTGTACACATGTTGGTGTCTTTTCTTAATATAATTATAATCACGCAAGTAAGTAGTCACCCGAAATGTGATTGATCTGATTTAAAAACATTTCATTTGACAGCCCTAATTAAAATATATACTTTGTTAATTTTATCGTTCTGAATGCAGAAACCAAGTAGGGAAGATTGGAGAGGCGGTCTGGACGCATTGTCATTCTCCCTGGACTACCAGAAGGCAATGAACACTTGTATTCTGGACGTGCACAGCAAGGCTGGCAGCCACACTGACCCACATGTAGGTCAACCCCACAATCCTGCAGAAAACAAAGCCTGTGCAAGTGAAATGCTCACCGCTGTTTGTTGTTCGTAGCTGTGCGACTTCCTGGAGCAGCACTTCCTCAACGACAGCCACGACACCATCAAGAAGCTGGGCGACTATGTCGGCAGCCTGACCCGCATCACCGCGTCCGAAAGCTACGGCCCCATGGGAGAATACCTCTTCGATAAACACACCCTGTAAAGACCAGCATCGTACAATGAAAACCAAGTAGCAACCGCCTGGCAAAATAATGTTTACGTCTAAAGCTAGTTTTGTACTACAAGAAAACCAACTACCCTCAGGTATCTCTATACCTCATAGCTATGGTGCTTACAAGTAGTATTTTCCTACTCCCTTATGTATGGATTCTACCCTATTTCCTACATTCCTTTTGGGTCATAGTTTGAATAAACCAACACTGCCAAGACCTCATTTTTGATCACACTCTTGTTTTTCTGCAAGCTTCTTGACATGCTATCATTTGACCTGCCATGTCTACCACTATAGAACACTGTAAAGATAACGGGACTTTGCTTCGTTACTGTCATGTTGTAGCTTAAAGTTTAACTTTTGAGCCAGCAGCACCTACTACATAGCCTGTGGTAAAAAAAAAAAAAGTGAATGACATGTTTCAGCAAAGATAACGAGGACGTCACTTGTGCGGCACAACCACACGTAATCTAGTGATCCAGTGTACGCACACACCCTTAATGACGCAAACGTATTCCACTGCTGTAAAATGAGTGTGCAGTCACCAAAAAAAAATTATAGTTTTTCAGCAATAAGACAGTGTTCAGTTAGTATGAGTTTAATATGACATTGTGACCAGTGTTTAGATAGATAATACTTTGATTCCTTCAGGAAAATTAAAAATGTATACGCAATTGCAGGAAGTACCAGACATTTTTTCCCTCCAAATTAATTTTAAAAATTGGTTTTATAAAGCGCTTTTTTTCAACTTAAGTCGGGGTCCATGTTAATCAATTCATGGTATTAAAAAAAATATATATACATATATATATATATATGTGTGTGTGTTTCATGCCCTTTTATTCAAAGAAAATCCTGTTTTATGGCAAAAACACATGTTTTCAATGTTCTAAATGGAAAACTTGATGTAAAATATTTGGGGCCTCAAATAGGTAAATAATTCACAATAACATTGTTAGTGGTTTATTTATCTTTTAACAATGAAAGTTAAAAAAAGATAGACTAAAGGTCTCGGAGATCCATAACCATATACCGTATTGTATTCATAATATGTGCATACCTGGCCCCTTGTCCAGGGTCTACCCCGCCTACCGCCCGAATGCAACTGAGATGGGCTCCAGCGACCCCCCCACTACCCCAAATGGTACAAGCGGTAGAAAAATGGATGGATGAATGTGCTTTTCAAGACAAGACGGTGTCAAACAAAAAAAACTACATAAATTATTAAACATCTTTTCGCTAAAAATACTTACTACTATTCATTATATTATTATGGGCTTAGTCACTCACTGAAGCATATATTTATATTTGATTATTTCTGTTTGTCAAATATAAATCCACTCTTCTGTCAAAACCCATTAAATTGTTTTGGGGTCAATGTTAAAATGTTTAGTCCCTCTAGCTACGGAATTATTACTGCAACACCTTGTCTCTGGACTCCACTGTAAATAACAGATTGACAGATAAGACATTGCTTTTTTTTTTTTTTTTTTTTTTTTTAACCACATATACTGTTATATAAATTTGTCGGATTATGGCAAGAATGCTAATTTCCATCCGCAGTCCCTCAACATAAAAACATATTGGCACAACAGCACAATACAATGTAATAAGTTAAAAAAACACAAGCATACGGCAGCAGTCATAATGAAATGGGTTGAAAATGTATGTTTGTAGTGGTAAAGACATCTACCACGAGGAGGATTACAGCATCTATTTGAGGTATGGTGTTTATCTAGCTGAGTCAAGTGTGTCCAAAGTGTGGCTTGCAGCTTGCTTCTTAGGCATTCAAAAAAAATACAATCCAACAACAAAACTAAGCAAAACAATTAATGTTAAAAGTAATAGCACTAATATTAATAATCCTATTGGCCACCTACACTATATAGCTGATATGATAGCACTTTTCCCCCATTAAATACATACAGTATACTATCTGAGCATATCTACATACTTTTAGCCTGTTTACAAAATGACCCAAGAATCTTTAGATTTTTCAGTACTTGGCCATCTGTGAAAAAAGTCTGGACACTTCTGATAGAAGTGGACCTACTGTTACTATAACAATCTACAAGGTTAATACAGTCTGCTTCTCTTTCTTCCCCTCCATTTAGATGCTTTCTTTTGTATTTCAAGTAGTGATTACATAAATGTATTGTTGCATTTGAACAATTGTATTGTTGATAATAGAGGTCTATCCATCCATCCATTTTTCTACCGCTTATTCCCTTTGGGGTTGCTGGTGCCTATCTCAGCTACAATCGGGCGGAAGGTGGTGTACACCCTGGACAAGTCACCACCTCATCGCAGGGCCAACACAGTTAGACAGACAACATTCACACCCACATTCACACACTAAGGCCAATTTAGTGTTGCCAATCAACCGATCCCCAGGTGCATGTCTTTGGAAGTGGGAGGAAGCCGGAGTACCCGGAGGGAACCCACACAGAAAGATCCCGAGCCCGGGATTGAACCCCAGACTACTCAGGACCTTCGTATTGTGAGCCAGACGCACTAACTCCTCTACCACCGTGAAGCCTGGGAATAGAGGTAATTATTGTTATTATTCATTATCAATAGTGCTATTTCTATTGGTATTTGTATTGCTCCATTTATAGTGTAATAATGTTCATTGCCATTTCTATATTATTATTTATTTCACTAACTGCTTCTTTGCTATCACTTTTACCATCATATTTGTACAAATTATATTTGCTGATGTTGTTCTATTGTTGTTATTGTTATTGTAGTGTTTGCTGTTGTTGTTGTTGTCATCTCTCTGTCTTATCTCCCTCTTATCCCCACAATTTCCCCCTCTGTCTTCCTTTATTTCTCTTTCTATTCCCTCGTGCTCCAGCCCGGGTGCAACAAATAATAATATAAATTAATTTAATAAAGTCAACAAGAGAAGTAAACCACACTTCTCTTTTGTAAAGTAAATTTGTACAGCCGATATGGGCATCTACATCAACTATATAATTTGCCTGAGAAGCTGGACAGGACAAAAAAAAAAAAAAGAAGTGGACGATGCAGTCGGCAATGAATTTAGGCCTGACCTGTATTTAAACGGTTCAAAAATATTGGACTTTTTCTGCAAGAAGCTGTACTGCGACAGTTAAGCAATGCTGCAGTAATGATGTCACTATCTGCTATGACATGCTGTGATGTACTAACCAACATGTCAGTTCTCAGCTAAAGCAGCTTCCATTTGTTAGTTTTTCATTTTAAGTCCTGCCTTGTTGGCTGTCAACTGCTGACTATTTAGAGGCTGTTGCATGTTGGATCGTCGCCTCTGCCATGTCCAGATGTGACGGTGCAAACACATGGCAGCCTGCCCGTGGATTACTGCGCCCACAACGCTCTACTAAATGTGCGGATATTTACAGTTACAGTGCTTCCGAATTTCCAGAATTTGTTATGTTACAGCCGTATTACAAAATGGAAAAAAAAAAAAAAGTTGTCCTCAAAATTCTACACACAATACCCCATAATTACAATGTGATTAATTTTGCAGGTTAATTAAAACTAAAAACCCTAAAAATCACATGTACATACGTATTCAAAGCCTTTGCTCAATATTTTGTTGATGCACCTTTGGCAGCTATTATAACCTTAAATATTTTTAAATATGGTGCCACAATCTTGGCACAGCTAGCTTTGGGCAGCTTTTCCCATTCCTCTTTGCAGCAGGTTTTCATCTAGGATGTCTCTGTACATTTCTGCATTCATCTTTGTTCTTGTCAGGGAGGTGACCAAGAACCTGATGGTCACTCTGTCAGAGCTACAGCATTCCTCTGTGGAGAAATGAGAACCTTCTAGAAGGACAACCATCTAATCCAAGCCATGATAAACAAAATTCTCTGGACTGATGGGACAAAGGCTGAACTCTTTGGCGTGTATGCCACATGTCATGTTTGGAGGAAACCAGGCACCGCTCATCACCAGGCCAATACTATCCCTACAGTGAAGCATGGTGGTGGCAACATCATGCTGTGGGGATGTTTTTCCACAGCAGGAATCGGGAGACTCGTCATACTAGAGGGAAAGATGAATGCAGAATTGTACAGAGACAGTTTGGATGGAAGCCAATGCTTCCCATCCAACATGATGGAGCTTGAAAGGCAAAGCAAGGAGAAGTTAAAGTTCAAGTTTAAGTACCAATGATTGTCACACACAGTCATAGGTGTGGTGAAATTTGTCCTCTGCATTTGACCCATCCACTTATTCACACCCTGGGAGGTGAGGGGAGCAGTGAGCAGCAGCGGTGGCCATGCCAAGGGAATCATTTTTGGTGATATAACCCCCAATTCCAACCCTTGATGCTGAGTGCCGAGCAGGGAGGTAATGGGTCCCATTTTTATAGTCTTTGGTATGACTTGGCCGGGGTTTGAACTCACAACTTACCGATCTCCACCGATTCAGAGTACACACTCTAACCACTAATCCATTGAGTAGGTGGCCTAGTGAAATTGGTAAAACTGTGCCAAGGTTGTGGTATTCCAAAATACTTGAGGCTGTGATTGCTGCCAAAGGTGCATCAACAAAGTATTGAGCTAAGACTGCGAATACTTATGTACGTGTGATTTTTTTCTTTTAAATACATTTGAAAAATGTAAAACAAAAAATTCACATTGTCTTTATGGGATATTGTCTGTAGAATTTCGAGGACAAAAATGAACGTATTCCAGTTTGGATTGAGGACGTAACACAACCAAATGTGGAAAAAGTGATACTTTCCGAATGCACTGTATATGGCAAAGCATTGCTTCCAATTTCCTATTTTGAGTGAAAGTGGTTAAATTTAAGGTACAGCAGAAGCAGCGAGGATTAACGAAAAGAAAAGACTTGTGTTTCACGGATCATTTTAATAAACTTTTCCAGCTCAGACATTTTCCTCAACGTGTGTGCAAGTGTGACAGAGGCTAAATAGAAAAATCATGTGTTCATTTAGAATCCGACATAAAGTAACAGATGTGTGTCACCATTGGAACATCACAAGATGGGAAAGGTGGCTGGGGTGGAGGATTAAGCCCCAACACTGCTCTAGTGATTTGCCAACGCTTCAGCTTTCATGTTGCCAGTCGTACGGAGGGAGTGATGGCTGTGTAAAAAAATATATTTTCTTCAAATACAACTTAATAGGTGTGTCTGTATAGAGGGAATACCAGGGACATATTCACAGGTAAGATGGATACTGTTCATTTCATACAGTAGGATCTAACAGCATTTGTCATTCATCTCACTCAGAATTGTCCTGGTTTTAAAGGCGCTTTATATAAAAAAATATCTGAAACGTTTCTGTAAATGCTATTCTAAAAATTTATCATCCCTCCTTTAAGTAATAGCTCTTGGGAAAAGTTACTAAAAGGTCATAAGTGTTGCATGTGCATACAAATGTTTTAAATTAGATTTGAGAAGAATAGTTGTACATTCTGGGGTGGAAGGTTATAGTTTGCTTTGTACATCATTTTAGCTGTTTGCAAATTCACTGTATCGTTGAATTTCAATATTGTTGATTCAATAAATGAAGGGTTTGTATGTTCTCCACATGCAACACTATGTGTTATTCTAACTGACCTTTTTTGTAACACTATTAGTGAACGTAATGTACTTTAATTTCCCTGGATTTCTTCTACACCAGTGGTTCTCAAATGGGGGTACGTGTACCCCTGGGGGTACTTGAAGGTATGCCAAGGGGTACGTGAGATTTTTTTTAAATATTGTAAAAATAGCAGCAATTCAAAAATCCTTTATAAATATATTTATTGATTAATACCTCAACAAAATATGAATGTAACTTCATAAACTGTGAAAAAAATACAACAATGCAATATTCAGTGTTGACAGCTAGATTTTTTTGTGGTCATGTTCCATAAATATTGATGTTAAAGATTTCTTTTTTTGTGAAGAAATGTTTAGAATTAAGTTCATGAATCCTGATGCATCTCTGTTACAATCCCCAAAGAGGGCACTTTAAGTTGATGATTACTTTCTATGTGTAGAAATCTTTATTTATAATTGAATCACTTGTTTATTTTTCAACAAGATTTTAGTTATTTTTAAATCTTTTTTTCTAAATAGTTCAAGAAAGACCACTACAAATGAGCAATATTTTTGCAATGTTATACAATTTAATAAATCAGAAGCTGATGACATAGTGCTGTATTTTACTTCATTATCTCTTTTTTTCAACCAAAAGTGCTTTGCTCTGATTAGGGGGTACTTGAATTAAAAAAAAAATTCACGGGGGTACATCACCGAAAAAAGGTTGAGAACCACTGTTCTACACAATAACTCAGATACGGTAACACTTGCGAGCTGTAGAGAATATGGAGTGATTTCTGGTCTAGAACATATTTTGCTTTGTTCATTTTATAAATGTTTCTTGCTACCATGTGTTGTTTATTTTTGTATGAGATTGCAAGTTAATTTGATCATCTATTATTACACCCAAACATTTGATTTGAATTTGTATGTGTCTGACTTTCTCTTCTACTGTGACCGAATAGCATTATTTTCATTTTACTGAGATTCAAAGATAGTCGTTTTTTGTCAAACCATCTTTTTAATGTGTTAATTTCTTCTTTTGTTATTTGTATTGGTTTCCGTGTGTTTTCCCTTGAACCAGTTGACATTAGACTCAGGAAAAGAAAGTTAGTTACAGGTGGTTATATCTGATAGAATTGAACTGCACCATGAATTTGGCCTTTAAAGAATTACTCGTTTTGGCGAGCAAGTAATTTAACCATTTTTATTGTTGATGTGGCATTGCATTATATGATATATAATATCTAGACTCCTGTATGGAACACTGCAACTGTCATATTAAACATACAGTATGCCTCTACAAACCTAAGCAACATTATCTTTCCAAAGGTGGAATATAGTTCTTCTATTGGATCTCATGATATTGCGGCTGGTTGCGGAATGACGGAGAAAGCCAACTCCTTTTTATCCAAGCTTTCAGAGATCCAGCGTCTGGATTAAAATTGCCGGGTTAAATCCAGTTACGTGCAGAGACAGTATACGAGCACAAAAGCAAGAGGGCCAAACGGTGGAGGGAAAGCATGGGTAGCGGTGGGGAGGGCAAACAAGAGGGATTAAGGTCAGCCATGTCGAGCTTCTAGCTTAGAGATGTTCCATGCTCCTGCTGTAGTGCAATACACAAACGTGGGGATTACACCAGTGTACATACGCAGCTGTGATATCTGTTGATACGGCGGCCAATGTGACGCACAACATAGCAAAATAACCGTTGTTGGGGGTTTTTTTGGCTGCAGACATGAGGCTGGTCAGCGGTGGGATCCGGGCTCGGAGGGCCGCAGAGCCCTCGGAACCAGAGTCGGAGGAGGCGACGGAGAAAGTTCACCAAGAGCACCAGCATACAGAACACCATGGGCACACCGAGCATCACCCCGGACACGACTACAACCACATGAAGGACAAGTTCATGAATGAACTGGAACATCTACCCAGTGAGTATTCTTACTGTCTTTCATCTTGTGAGAAATAAGTAGGAAATAAAAAATACCACTCGAAAATGGCGGAACTCCGTAAACCTGACAGACGTATACAGCGTTGAAAATCATTATAATTATTACAATGGCACAGGCCAAAATTTTGGACACACCTTCTCATTACAATGTGTTTTCTTTATTTTCATGACTATTCACATTGTAGATTGTCACTGAAGGCATTAAAACTATAACACCTGTGAAGTGAAAACCCTTTCAGGTGACTACCTCTTGAAGCCCATCGAGAGAATGCCAAGAGTGTGCAAAGCAGTATTCAGAGAAAAGGGTGGCTATTTTGAAGAAACTAAAATATAAAACATGTTTTCAGTTATTTCACCTTTTTTTTTTAAGTACATAACTCCACATGTGCTCGTTCATAGTTTTGATGCCTTCAGTGACAATCTACAATGTAAATAGTCATGAAAATAAAGAAAACGCATTGAATGAGAAGGTGTGTCCAAACTTTTGGACTGTACTGCACTTAAAAAATGTTATTGGATTTTTGAATGCATTATTTTATTTGTATTTTTGAATCACAATATTTATTCGTCTTGGACAGTGACAAAAAAATAATTATTTGTCAATTTTCTACTGATTTGGCATGCAACTTTCTTTGGCATTCTACAAACCTCTCATGAGAGCCTTTTATCAAAATGTATTGATATCTGGCATGGTAAAATATCAATAAATTATATTAAAACTAAGAAATATTACATTATTATTTTATAGTTATCCAATATGTTTTACCGTTTATAAATGTTATTAAAATGTATCAGTAGGTCGTGAGTTCAAACCCCGGCCGAGTCATACCAAAGACTATAAGAACGGGCCCATTACCTCCCTGCTTTGCACTCAGCATCAAGGGTTGGAATTAGGGGTCAATTCACCAAAATGATTCTCGAGCGCGGCCACCGCTGCTGCTCACTGCTCCCCTCACCTCCGAGGGGGTGGAACAAGGGGATGGGTCAAATGCAGAGGGTAATTTCACCACACCGAGTGTGGGTCTGACTATCAGTGGTACTTTAACTTTAACAATTCCATCCTTCCATTTTCTACCGGTTGTCCCTTACGGGGACACAGGGGGTGCTGGAGCCTGTCCCAGCTGAATTCGGGCGGAAGGCGGGGGACAAGTCGCCACCTCATCGCAGGGCCAACACAGATAGACCGACAACATTCACACTGACATTCGCACACTAGGTCCCATCCATTTCCATCCATTTTCTACCGCTTATTCCCTTTCGGGGTCGCGGGGGGCGCTGGCGCCTATCTCAGCTACAATCGGGCGGAAGGCGGGGTACACCCTGGACAAGTCGCCACCTCATCGCAGGGCCAACACAGATAGACAGACAACATTCACACTCACATTCACACACTAGGGCCGATTATAATCTACCCTAAAAGACAATTAGACACTTTCTAAAGATTTTGTTTTTAATTCTACTAGGTTGTCGGGAGATTCCTGATCAAATGTCTGTGCTAAAACTCTACAGCATGTACTTAAATTATGCATGCATTTCTATAGTACAGTCGTCCCACATCAAGCTTCAAATATTGCGGCTTTAATACATTGCAGATTTTGGGGGAATATTAAAATGTTTTTAAATTAAAGTTGAAGTTAAAGTACCATTGATTGTCACACACACTAGGTGTGGTGAAATTTGACCTATCCCCTTGTTCTACCCCCTGGGAGGTGAGGGGAGCAGTGAGTGGCGGCGGTGGCCGCGCTCAGTAATCATTTTGGTGATTTAACCTCCAATTCCAACCCTTGATGCTGAGTGCCAAGCAGGGAGGTAATGGGTCTCATTTTTATAGTAATTGGTATAACTCGGCCGGGGTTTGAACTCATGACCTACCAATCTCAGTATGGACACTCTAACCACAAGGCTACTGAGCAGGTAAACCACATTAAACCGCATTCTACTTTTTTCAGGTCCTAAATGGCGCATTTTCAAGCATACAATGGCTGGATAAACTAAAAGCATCAATACTACAGTAGTGTTAGCCACTGTTCAGTATCATCACCAATGATTGGCTTAGCCTAAAGCAGCATTACTATATTGGATTAAAATAGTGTAAAGGTGGCAAAAGGGTGTTATTTCATGTTAGAGGGCTCTCATAATGTTGAAACCTTTCTTTTAGAAAGTGGTAAAACAATGTTTTGTGTTCTTGCTATTCAAGTATTTGAATTAATAATGAATGATTTCTACTTCGCAAAAATTAATTAATCGTGGTCATATCCAGAACCAATTAATGGCGATAAACCATATATGTAATGTTTGCTAAAAGTTGTTAGGTGTTATTATATAGTGCAAGTTTGCAATAATAGTTCATTTTTCTGCTCATGCCCACTAGTATTATCTGATTGAGCAGGTATCTATAGCTGAAAAGAATGCCATAAACTGTCTCTTGAAAATGTGCTTGTTCCAGTTAGTAGGAGAAAAAGCAAACTTTGTTCGAGCAATATCACAGATTAAACTAGTGGTTCTAATTTCAAGCTCTAAAAACATACACAGATGGCAAGTGCTTTAGATTACTGAAATAAAACAGTCATGGATTTTTTGATTTCATGTCATTTTAAATGAGATTAAAATCCACTCGAGGTCAGTTTGGTGTTTAAATCTTGACAGATGACATTCAAACACGCAGTTTGGTGATGTGACTTTAAGGCAGAGTTCTTCAACCTTTTCTAAGCCAAGGCGCATTCTTTTCATTGAAAAAATCTCGAGGCACACCACCAGCAGAAAACATTAAAAAATGAAACTCAGCAGCCGATATTAACACTTAAAAGTAGTTCTCGCAGTTTTTGGATATGAATTCAAACAATAACCAACCATGCATCACTATAGCTCTTGTCTCAAAGTAGGTGTACTGTCACCACCTGTCACATCACGCCGTCACTTATTTGGAGTTTTTTGCTGTTTTCATGTGTGTAGTGTTTCAGTTCTTGTTTTGCGCTCCTATTTTGTTGTTTATTGTCATGTCATGTACGGGTGTACTTTGTGGACGCTGCCTGCTGCTCCACACGCTGTAAGTCTTGGCTGTCATCCAGCATTCTGTTTTTGCCTACCAGTCAGTTTTAGCTTCGTTTTGCATAGCTGTCACTAAGCTTTATTGCCTTTTCTTAGCAGCATTTGCCTTTAGTTAATTTTTGGTTTAAGCATAAGATACCTTTTTACCTTCACTCTGCCTCCCGCTGTCGTCTGCATATTGTGATCATGAAAAACCATGGTTCCAAAGCCTACTGATATGGAAGAGTATTACACGGTTACTCCGCCAATCTCTAGACAGCACAGACACTCAACAACGGCACATTTGCGGATTATAATTACTGTTTTGCAAAAAATATTTTTAACCCAATTAGGTGAAATTACATAATCTACCATGGCTCACCAGACAATATCTCACAGTACACTAGTATGCCGTGGCACAGTGGTTGAAAAACACTGATTTAAGGATTAGAAATCAATGTTCTCCATTTTTTAATTGAACGTTGCAGTTCCCATGTGGGCGGTGGGAGCCATCGTGGTGCTGGTCCTGGTTTTGGTGGCGTGCTTCATCTTTTGCCTTTTCAAAAAATGCTTTGCGAAGAAGAAAAAGCCAAAGAAAGTGAGAGAGAGGAAGACGGGACGCCGCAGGAAGGACAAGGAGGGTGAAGGCGAAACTGGAGAGAAGGTATATGACCAGATGTGATGGCAGAGCATGATCCAGGAGGAGTACTCACGGCACAGATGCGTCTCCTTGCAGGAAGGGGAGGTGAAGAAGGAGGGTGCGGAAGAGGAGAAAGAGCAGGAGAAGTTGGGGAGGTTGGAGTTCTCCTTGGATTACAACTTCACCGATTCCCAGGTTCCTCTCCTGAAAGCCAAAATCAGTCAAGTCAAAGAATTCTACTTGAGGCTAACTTGCTGTGCTTTACCACAAAGCTCATCGTGGGAATCCTTCAGGCTCAGGACCTGGCAGCTATGGACATGGGGGGCACCTCAGATCCTTACGTCAAAGTCTTTCTGCTGCCGGACAAAAAGAAGAAGTACGAAACCAAGGTTCAGCGCAAGAATTTGTGTCCTGTTTTCAACGAGACGTTTATTTTTAAGGTATGGACAACATATTTGTTTTTGTTGTTGTTTAGAACTGTAGAAGAGTCTGTCCTTTGAAACGCTTGTTTTATTCTCTAGATTCCATATGCAGAGCTGGGAGGAAAGACGTTGGTGTTGCAAGTGTTTGACTTTGATCGCTTCTCCAAGCACGACATGATCGGTGATATCAAAATCCCCATGAACAGCATTGATTTAGGCCAACCAATTCAGCAATGGAAGGACTTGGAGAGCTCGGAAAAGGAGGAGGTACATCTTGCTTTCATTCCATGACGCCTTTATCTTTATTGGAAAGTGGTTATTCACTTGTTTTTGTCTCAGCAGGAGAAACTGGGTGATGTTTGCATCTCTTTGCGATATGTCCCCACTGCCGGGAAACTGACGGTGAACATCATGGAAGCCAAGAATCTGAAGAAAATGGATGTTGGTGGCTTGTCAGGTGAGGTTGTGATACTTTATGCCAGTGGTTCTCAAATGGAGGTACGCGTATCCCTGGGGGTACTTGAAGGTATATCAAGGGGTATGTGAGATTTAAAAAATATTCTAAAAATAGCAACAATTCAAAAATCCTTTATAAATATATTTATTGTATAATACTTCAACAAAATATGAATGTAAGTTCATAAACTGTGAAAATAAATGCAACAGGTGTTGACGGCTAGATTTTTTGTGGACATGTTCCATAAATATTGATGTTAAAGATTTATTTTTTTTGTGAAGAGATGTTTAAAATTAAGTTGATGAACCCAGACGGACTCTATTACAATCCCCAAATAGGGCACTTTAAGTTGATGATTACTTCTATGTGTAGAAATCTTTATTTATAATCAAATCATCGTTATTTTTCAACAAGTTTTTAGTAATTTTTATATCTTTTTTTTCCAAATAGTTCAAGAAAGACCACTATAAATTAGCAATATTTTGCACTGTTATACAATTTAATAAATCAGAAATTGATGACATAGTGCTGTATTTTACTTCTTTATCTCTTTTTTTCAACTAAAAATGCTTTACTCTGACTAGGGAGTACTTGAATTAAAAAAATGTTCACTGTACATCACTGAAAAAAGGTTGAGAACCACTGCTTTATGCCACAGATCTTGCCTGCTTCATCTTTTTAATAAGTGGCCAACCACGTGTTTAAAATTGGCTTTCCACATTTTGGAACGTGGCCTGCCACATAATTTTTATGTATTTGGCCAACGAAAGGCTGAAAAATAAAGTACTTTCTGCCCCTAAGTATTTTTTCTTTCACCTTTGACAGACACATGTACTGCATGCAGTTGTATATAGATAGATAGATGGAGATAGATAGATAGATAGATAGATAGATAGATGGATAGATAGATAGATAGATAGATAGATAGATAGATAGATAGATAGATAGATAGATAGATAGATAGATAGATAGATAGATAGATAGATAGATAGATAGATAGATAGATAGATAGATAGATAGATAGATAGATGGAGGGATGGAGGGATGGAGGGAGGGAGGGAGGGAGGGATAGATAGATAGATAGATAGATAGATAGATAGATAGATAGATAGTACTTTATTTATTCCTTCAGGAGAGTTCCTTCAGGAAAATTAAAATTCCAGCAGCAGTGTAGAGTTGAGATCAATTTAAAAAAATAAAAAAAATAATGGGGGTGTAAATGGAAACAAAATAGAGAAATATTACAATAAGAATAAAAAAAAAAGCAACAATGGGAATAACAATATAACAGTAAAATAAGAATATAACAAGAGAAAGTAGGCAGTAGTGACCATGTTATGAAAACGTATTGCACGGTTATTGTTTTGCATCCCCTGTCATCCTAATACCCCCCGTCCCAGAGAGGAGTTGTACAGTCTAATGGCGTGTGGGACAAAGGAGTTCTTGAGTCTATTAGTCCTGCACTTGGGATGAAGCAGTCTAGCACTGAACAGGCTCCTCTGGCTACTGATAACGCTATGCAGAGGGTGACTGGCATCATCCAGGATGCTCACTAGTTTGTCAACAGTCCTCTTCTCTGCCACCGTCACCAGTGAGTCCAGTTTCATTCCGATTGTAGAACTGGCCCGCCTGATCAGTTTCTCAAGTCGGGAGCTGTCCTTCTTAGATGTACTGCCCCCCCAGCACACTACCATATAGAACAGAACACTGGCAACCACAGACTATATATATACATATATATATATATATATATATATATATATATATATATATATATATATATATATATATATATCTATCTATATATATATACACATATATATGTATATATATACACACACACACATATATATATATATATATATATATATATATAGACTATATATATTCTACACTTTAATATATTTAATAAAAAAAACAAGGGATTCATTTGCCCCCATTCCTGGGTGGATCTCGCATGAGAGGAAGAGAGGGGGCTATTAATTTTGCAATGTAGTTTACTGAAAATGATGGAAAGCGGCACTCTAGCTAGAAACTGACGCTGTGGTCAATGTTGGAATTGCCACAAAACACATTTTAAGATATCCATCACTCTACTGCCATCTGGCGGCTGAAATAGATAGCGCACCCTCATTTGGTCATGTTTTGTGTCAGGTGAATTGCAACGAATGGGGCCATATGGATCCCATTCCTTCTGTAGGATATTTAATTTTATAATTAGTTAGTATCAACATTTCAGTTATTCTCTTTACCTTGCACCTTTCTGTCTATTTTTCCATTCTACAATGTGCTGCAGCCTCATAAAAAATCGGCCACTTTCGGCAAATGGCCGCACTTTGGAAACTACTGGTTTATTTACTTTACCGGGAAGGCAAAGTGTTACCAATTGACTCCCTCTCGTCAAAGGCTAATACTTCGTCCAGACATGCAGTGTTACTGCCCCGGCATGTCTGGATCTTCTCTCCAGCAGCAATTACTTTGCCTTTTGTGACCGCAATGTATGATGCAAAGAACACTTCCTGTCTTTCACTTTTAAATGCACACAGCAAGTGTTTGTCTTTGCTTCCATTTCCAGATCCGTTTGTAAAGATTGTCCTGCAGCAAAACGGAAAACGTATCAAAAAGAAGAAGACGACTGTCAAGAAAAACACGCTCAATCCCTACTTCAATGAGAGTTTTAGCTTTGAGGTGCCCTTTGAACAGATACAGGTAGGTTAATGCTACCACATAAAGGAATCCTAAGGAATTTACAATGCAAAAAGGTCATTTGTGTTGTCTATTTTCAGAAAGTGCAGGTGGTTATCACAGTGTACGACTATGATAAACTTGGCAGCAACGATCCTATCGGTAAGACCTTCATGGGTTATGGAGCTACAGGCGTTGGCCTGCGCCACTGGTCAGACATGTTGGCCAATCCCAGACGTCCAGTCGCCCAGTGGCACACTTTGCTGCCAGAGGAGGAAGTCGACGCAGCGGTCAAAGCAAAACCTCGTTAGATAGTGACTTTGTGTTTCTTGTGTCAACCCTTATGTTTCGCTCTCACACATTTATTTTGGTATACTTTAATGTGTGGATGTGTGGATGTAAAACATGAATGTTTTCTTTTTTTATATTTGTCAATCTCTTTACCCCCCAATTGTAAATGTAAAACTTTGCTGCTCACATGTTCAGATGTTTTTCACTACATGTTTTTAGTGTATTGCTTCATGTAAACAGTGGATCAAGCATACAGCAAATAAATCTACAATTGGCACTTATCTTGGATGGGGCTAAACCTTTTTCATTATGTAGTAAGTTTGTTTTTACATATGTGTATTTATACTGTATATGTAATATGTAATATTTATATATACATATATAATTGTGTGTGTGTATATATGTAATGTAATATATATAATATGTCATATTTATATCTAAATGTGTGTGTATTTGTATGTATATAAATATATATATACATACCATGTATAAATATACACACATTAATATACTGTATGTATACAGTATGTACATACACACAAAAATAAATATACATACATATATGTATATATAATGTATATATATGTATGTATATATATATATATATATGTGTGTGTATACATATATATACATACATATATATACACATATATATATATATATATATAAATATATATATATATATACATATATATATATATACAGGTGTGTATATATAAAATATAAAATACATGTGTGTATATATAATATATATATGTGTATATATATTCACACTTATGTATTTTATGTATATACACACCTGTATGTATATATATATATATATATATATATATACATATATATATATCCATCCATCCATCCATCTTCTTCCGCTTATCCGAGGTAGGGTCGCGGGGGCAGCAGCCTAAGCAGGGAAGCCCAGCCGCTCCTCTCTCCAGCCACTTCGTCCAGCTCTTCCCGGGGAATCCCGGGGAATCCCGAGGCGTTCCCAGGCCAGCCAGGAAACATAGTCTTCCCAACGTGTCCTGGGTCTTCCCCGTGCCCTCCTACCGGTCGGACGTGCCCGAAACACCTCCCTAGGGATGTGTTCGGGTGGCCTCCTGACCAGATGACCGAACCACCTCATCTGACTCCTCTCGATCTGGAGGAGCAGCAGCTTTACTTTGAGTTCCCCCCGGATGGCAGAGCTTCTCACCCTATATCTAAGGGAGAGCCCCGCCACACGGCGGAGGAAACTAATTTCGGCCGCTTGTACCTGTGATCTTGTCCTTTCGGTCATAACCCAAAGCTCATGACCATAGGTGAGGATGGGAACGTAGATCGACCACGTGTTTAAAATTGGCTTTCCACATTTTGGAACGTGGCCTGCCACATAATTTTTATGTATTTGGCCAACGAAAGGCTGAAAAATAAAGTACTTTCTGCCCCTAAGTATTTTTTCTTTCACCTTTGACAGACACATGTACTGCATGCAGTTGTATATAGATAGATAGATAGATAGATAGATAGATAGATAGAACTTCCAGCTCTGCTCCTTATTCACCACAACGGATGGATACAGCTTCTGCATTACTGAAGACGCCGCGCCGATCCGCCTGGCAATCTCACGATCCACTCTTCCCTCACTCGTGAACAAGACTCCGAGGTACTTGAACTCCTCCAATGGGGCAAGGTCTCCTCCCCAACCCGGAGATGGCACTCCACCCTTTTCCGGGCGAGAACCATGGACTTGGACGTGCTGATTTTAATCCCAGTCGCTTCACACTCGGCTGCGAACTGATCCAGTGAGAGCTGAAGATCATGGCCAGATGAAGCCATCAGAACCACATCATCAGCAAAAAGCAGAGACCTAATTCTGCAGCCACCAAACCGGATCCCCTCAACGCCTCGACTGCGCGTAGAAATTCTGTCCATAAAAGTTATGAACAGAATCGGTGACAAAGGACAGCCTTGGCGGAGTCCAACCCTCACTGGAAACGGGTCCGATTTACTTTATATATATATATATATATATATATATATATATATATATATATATATACACACATACACACACACATAATGCCAAAAAAATAATCATTGTACGTGCATCAAAGCGTGTGAAGACCGGTCATTTATATGCACATGCTGAATATGTAACGTATTTTAACGGTGAACATAATGTCGTCATCAATGTGTTTACTTTTGGGTTGTCGCCCTGCCACAAGAGGGCGACACGCGGTTGCCTAGCAACGACAGATAAACTCAAGTTCTTCCATCTTGTCGACTACACATATCGTTTTTTTTAGTGTTTGTTGCTCCCACGAAACTTCTAGTAACACTTACGTCGAGTTGGAATCGAGTGTGAGCCCCCACAAGACAGAATGAGCGCCGGGCGGCCATCAGAAGGAGCAGGCTGCGTCACCTGGTGGGGCTTCAGTCCTGCACGAGACCTCGTCAATACAGGTGGTTAAAGCTTTTACTGTTTTTGGTGACTCTTCTAAATGTTTTGTATACGATACATTTGGTATATAAATATATATATGGAGTGTTGAAAAAAGTAAAGTAGCATTTTATAACAATTTAACAAAGAGAAATTACTTACCGTTCAATGGCCCCTTAAAAACAGCACCAATTGTTTGGGATTAACTCTCGCGAGAATTTCATGATCGATTAAAACATTTAAAAAAATAAAAGCCCAGTCTAATAAAAGTATTTGAATTGGTATAATAATTTGTTGATATAAAACTGGATACAAGTAGAAAATAATAAAATAGAACAAATCTTGATTGTCCACCGAGGTAGAAATTTGTCTTTGGCTCACCAACACGAGACAGACAGCACTAAAAACAACCATTGCCAATAACAATAGGAAGGAATAAAATTAAAAGTATCACTTTGTCGAAATTTAAATAGCAATGGCGTTTGGTATACAATATCATTCATTTGCAATTCCAGCAATTTGTATACCTCTTATTTACTATTTTTATTCCAATTGTAGTTTTTTATTTTTAGTCTTATTGTAATATTTTTTCTATTTTGTTTCCATTTATACCCCCATTATTTACTTTTTAAATTTGATCTCAATTCTGTACACTGCTGCTGGAATTTTTATTTTCCTGAGGGAACTCTCTTGAAGGAGTCAATAAAGTACTATCTATCTATGTATCTATCTATCTATCTATCAATCAAAAGTGGACTTCTATTTTTGCAGGTGTACCTAAATCCCAGTTCAGCACATATTCCGTACAATTGACCACTAAATGGTAACACCCGAATAAGTTTTTCAACGTGTTTAAGTCGGGGTCCACGTTAATCAATTCATGGTACAAATATATACTATCAGCATAATACAGTCATCACACAGGTTAATCATCATAGTATATACATTGAATTATTTACATCATTTACAACCCAGGGGGTGGGATGAGGAGCTTTGGTTGATATCATGAAAACAATATTTTAGAAAAGCTAAATCATTAATAAAACTAATGAGTAGGGTAATATCTTACGAAATTATACAACAAAATACAAGATGAATTAAAAAAAATGTTTATTAAAATGTATTCACAAAATTCAAAATGTGAAAAACAATTTAGTGATTATGATATTTAAAAAAAAAAAAAAAAAAAAGTTGTGTTCCTTTAGAACAAATGTGTCCAAAGTGCGGCCCGTGGGCCATTTGTGGCCCCCGGCCCATTCTAAAAAATACTATAATACAAATTTAAAACATAAAAGAGAGTAATAAAAGAGTAAACAGTGACATGTAACAAGAAAAAGTTGCAATGTTGACACTAATAACACAAAGCTGCCATGCGGACTGTTATTGACCTGCTGAAGGCTCCAATTACTTCACTGGAACAATTTCACTTTCAAATATTTTGGGGGGATAATATTGCATATTTTGTGCGAAACAAAGTTTTCTTTTATAAAAAGGGCATCAAAAAAACAAAAAAGTATGAAAAAAATTATAAAATCTTATAATCAATAGATCTACAGACTTAAGCGTTAAAGGTAAAAAAATATAAATATACATTTGGCTTAATTTCAACACTTATTCTTTTTTTATTGTTATGAATTATTGACCTACTTAGGGTTCCAATTACTTCACGTCAAATATTCCACTTTGAAATGTTTTGGGGGAAAATGTTGCATAGTTTGTGTGTTTGCCATATAAATAAGGGTTTTGACATAAGGGCCATAAACATAAAAAACAAAATTTAAATAAATGTTATAACGACAGAAAGACCTGAAGTTGATCTCGAGATTCAAGCGTTAAATGACAAAAATAATAATTTATGACTTATTTCTAACATTTTTATGACTGAGACCCTTCTGGAGACCGGGGACCAAACTTGAGGAAAGCCATAAAGGTAAAAAAACAACTATTTTATAGCTTTTAAAAAAGAAAAATATCAAAATGGCCCCCGCATACTTTGATTTTCCAGTTTGCGGCCTTCAGTGGAAAAAGTTGGGACACCCCTGTTTTAGAACAAAAATAATTGGACCAGCTTCCTGACAAAAATACTAAATCCCACTTTTAGAAAATCTTTCATAGTTCTTCTAGAATGAGTACTGGGCAGGAGTCCCAACTCTTTTGTCCATATAACAAACATTCTCTACCTGTCTTCAGGTCCAGTGAGACGTGACCGGGAAGTCAACCTTTTACTGGTTGGAAGTGGAGATCCGAGACATATCCTGAAGTCTGTTGCTGGTCTGAGGGAGGAGGAGGTCCTTCATGTGAGACTCTAGGGTGTGAGCCGTCTAAAAGAGGAACGACACAATGACGCAAACGTAAATGTGTTTGATTGCAGGTCTGGGTGCTTGAAAGCAGCATGGAGGTGGTGGCCAGACAGATGCTGCTGCTCTACATTGCACTGACCCCCCAGGAAATGATGGGACTTAACGGTATAGGCGTGTTTTGCTCCCCGAGTTAAGTCGAATGGCAGTTTCATGTGAGTATTTTCCACTTTCAGAGAAGACAGAGGTGTTCTTGGAGTTGTTTGGCAACAGCGTGATCCGCAGTCAGACGGAGGACACTTTGAAACGTGCGGCGTCGCAGCTGTCGCTCCACATCAACGACACCATGGAGTCAGACATGCATCCTTGCTTGGACGCATCCCTTCTCAAGGTGCTCTCGTCAGCCTCTTTGAACGGTTTTGCAAGTTACCCACTCTTGTCCAAATGTGTCTAGTTCAGGGAGCGGGATGAACTGGTGAGGATTTTTAAATCCTGGGTGCAGCCTGTTATGTCGTCTGCTCCGATCTCCATCTCCAAAGCATGGGATTACAGAGTGAGGCAGCACCTTGGGACACGCTACGACTCCAAGAGGGGCTGCTTCGACTGGGACCTCATGATGAAGCTACACGAGAAAGGGGTACTGCATATTAATTCATTGTTCCAAATGGGGTCTAATCTTCTAACTGTGCGAGGTCAAAAGGTCATTGACCAATTAAGAGTGTGTCCTAGGATGTGTATTCTTGGCATGTGAGTCCCATTATTGTCTGTAAGGCAGTGGTTCTTAACCTGGGTTCGATCGAACCCTAGGGGTTCGGTGAGTTGGCCTTAGGGGTTCGGCGGAGGTCAAAACACACCCAACTCATCGTATGAATACAAACTTCTCCCTATCGGCGTATTACGGATACGGCAACAGCTGAAAGATTTGCAGGTGTGTAATTTGTTGTAAGTTTATGCACTGTGTTGGTTTTGTTGTTTGAACAAGGTGATGTTCATGCACGGTTCATTTTGTGCACCAGTAAAAAAAAAAAATTGTCACACTTTAGTATGGGGAACATATTCACCATTAATTAGTTGCTTGTTATCATGCAAATTAGTAACATATTGGCTCCTAACTAGTCATTAATAAGTACTTATTAATGCCTTATTCAGCATGGCCTTATTATAACCCTAACCAAATAACTCTGAATTAAGTCTTTGTTACTTAGAATATGTTCCCCTATAGTGTCCAAATAACTCTAAATTAAGTCTTTGTTTCTTAGACTAGGTTCCCCAAGTTTCCAAATAACTCTAAATTAAGTCTTTGTTACTTAGAATATGTTCCCCATACTAAAGTGTTACCAAAAACATATAACTTTGTCTTGAATTTGAAAAAAAAAAAACATTTTATTTTTCACTAAAGAAGGGTTCGGTGAATGAGCATATGAAACTGCTGGGGTTCGGTACCTCCAACAAGGTTAAGAACCACTGCTCTAAGGGTAGTGTTGGTTCAACTCAGAGGCTGAAACCTGAGGTATAAACAATATGTACGCTCCTGATTGGAAATACCGTATTTTTCAAACTATCAGTCGCAGTTTTTTTCATAGTTTGGCCGTGGGTGCGACTTATACTCAGGAGTGACTTATGTGTGAAATTATTAACACATTACCGTAAAATATCAAATAATATTATTTAGCTCATTCACGTAAGAGACTAGACGTATAAGGTTTATCGATTAGGTCTGACAGATTGTTTGGTAAACGTATAGCATGTTCTATATGTTATAGTTATTTGAATGACTCTTACCGTAATATGTTACGTTAACATACCAGGCACCTTCTCAGTTGGTTATTTATGCGTCATATAACGTACACTTATTCAGCCTGTTGTTCACTATTCTTTATTTATTTTAAATTGCCTTTCAAATGTCTATTCTTGGTGTTGGGTTTTATCAAATAAATTTCCCCCAAAATGCGACTTATACTCCAGTGCGACGTATATATGTTTTTTTTCCTTCTTTATTACGCATTTTCAGCAGGTGCGACTTATACTCCGGAGCGACTTATACTCCGAAAAATATGTTATACAAAACTTGGTGTTTTGAAATAAGAGCTCTCTTTCGGCTCGCAAGCACAGATGCAAGTAACAAGCATCCCCGCCACTGGTTGAGGTAACAAGTCACTGCAAACCCTGTGAGATCCGACCAAAACATTACGGCCCGTATTCTTTAAGATCCTGAGGATGCTCGCAGAGCGCTACCTAACTTAACTTAAAAGTTCCTAGTAAGGAATCTTAGCTTCGGAGTGATTCCAGAACATTCTCAGAGAACTCTGACCCAGGAAGGGAGAGAAACTCCTAGCTTAGTGAGGTGTGGTTGACCCTGTTGCTAGGCATTAGTCATCATTTCAAAAGCTGTGTTTGGTAGATTCTAAAAGCTTGATTAAAACAAATATATACTTTTGTTAATGAACAAAAGATGGACACTCAAATCGATACACTTAGCGGAATCTAAAGACTGTAATTGTAAAATATATTTCACATAAAATAAAATATCCGTTAAATATATATTTAGCTGTACTTTACAATGATCATACAAATTCTGTGAAAAAGGAGGCCCACTTAGGTGTACAGTATTCACTATTCAAAGAATATATATTTTTTCGCTCAACAATTGACATGCTGGTCATTTTTGCACTTTCAACATTTCAACTCAATTTGGTATATAAGAGGGTAAAATGGTGAGGCTTTCTTTCATCTATGTGATTGCTGACCGCCTAATAAGAAGCAGTGTTGGTTTACTTTCATTTCGGGTGGTATTGCCCTGTGCCGTTGGGTTGGAGAAGTCAGTGCATCGCTAATGAGATCAACCACAAACATGATTCTGCACGATCCAATCTGAAGCGTTTCATTAATTCACTGTCATGCAGTGTTTGGAGAATATATCTCCGGCCTCTTCCGTTCATTAAACGACTGTAGTTGCTGGTAGTGCAATTTATTGCAATGTTTTTTAACCATCGTTGGCCCCGAGAGGGCCGTCAAAAACTATGTTTCCCAGCTTTGGTCCGTATGGGCCGCAGTGGTACTCAGTTATGGTGCACTTTTCACGGTTCTTAAGCACAAATATTATGACTAAAATGGTAATGCTGTTATTTAATATGAATTTTAATTTTGTTGACGGTTTATATCAGAAACATATATCATGATTACTATTTGTTATCAATGTAGTTAGAATTTATTTTAGCACAACAGTTTGTAAATTGTCAGAAATGATTGCAATAAACGTAATTTTTTTTATTAGTTCATATGATGTTTATTTAAAAACATATATATAATTTATTTTTTATTTAGTTAGAATATTATTTTAGCACTGTGTAATTTTATGTAAATGTATTTTTCATCATTTTTTATGAAACCCGTCTTTTGCAGGATATTTCATTAGTATTTATTTTTGTAATCAGCCTGACATAAGCCTTGATAATAATAAGCTTTGGGATTACCACAAGGTTTCATAACATTTGACAAGGTTCTAAACCAGTGGTTCTTAACCGTGTTGAAGGTATTGAACCCTACGAGTTTCATATGCGCATTCACCAAACCCTTCTTTAGTGAAAAATAAAATGTTTTTTTTTTCAAATTCAAGACAAAGTTATGCGTTTTTGGTAACACTTTAATATGGGGAACATATTCTAAGTAACAAAGACTTAATTTACAGTTATTTGGAAACTAGGGGAACCTATTCTAAGTAACAAAGACTTAATTCAGAGTTATTTGGTTAGGGTTAGGGTCAGGGCTAGAGGGTTAGGGTTATAATAAGGCCATGCCGAATAAGGCATTAATAAGTACTTAATAATGACTAGTTAGGAGCCAATATGTTACTAATTTGCATGATAATAAGCAACTAATTAATGGTGAATATGTTCCCCATACTAAAGTGTGACAATTTTTTTTTTTACTGGTGCACAAAATGAACCGTGCATGAACATCACCTTGTTCAAACAACAAAACCAACACAGTGCATAAACTTACAACAAATTACACACCTGCAAATCTTTCAGCTGTTGCCGTATCCGTAATACGCCGATAGGGAGAAGTTTGTATTCATACGATGAGTCAGGTGTGTTTTGACCTCCGCCGAACCCCTAAGGCCGACTCACCGAACCCCTAGGGTTCGATCGAACCCAGGTTAAGAACCACTGTTCTAAACTATAAAGTAGGTTGGATGTAATTATTGAATACGATTAAAATCAAGAGTAATTTTACTAATTCAGTGTTAACACTTGAGTTCGGCCCTTAGGTCAAAAGGTTAAGAACTCCAGCCTATTGTATTGTTTTTGCCCATTATTACCTAATTAAAAGGTTGTTTTATTTTTAGAAGGCATCTTACATGTTAAAAGTGTGTATTTTTTTGGGGGGGGGATTAGTGGGCAAACACCAATAAATGACATTTATGTTATATACGGGTGATTTGAGTTAAGAGCTCTACCACATAACTAATTAAGCTTGTGAGTTGAGGTACTGTAGAGTAATATCTTGTTCAAACATGCAATAATTAAACATTTGTAACCAACTTTATAATGCTCCAAACACACATGCTGGACACCCTGTTTGTGACACTATGTCTTGATGATGTGACCACAGTGTAGTGTCATCAACAAGCAGCAGTACATGCGGTGGAGAGATTGCGGCCAGGCCTTTGAACTAAGAGAGGGGGTCTACCAAATAACCAACCCGAGCCTGCTGTCTCTGCGTGTCTTCAACCAAAGAGTCGACCGAGTGGCCCTGAGAGGCTACTGGGGAGACATTGTGTCCAGTCCGTACATCTCCTTTGGCATTGAAACTGAAGACCAAAACTTGCTGAAGACGCAGAACGGGCAGCACATGAAGGTAAAAAAAAAGGTCATAAGCATCATTCCATACCCATGTTGCATTCTTTTCTTTTGTATCCGCAGACAGCCCAGGACATCTCCTTTGCAAATGTGCAGAAATTGCTGCAATCTTTGTCCAGAAGACTGGAAGGTCCTCTGATTCCTCAGTCAAGCGCAAAGGAGGAAAAATCACACACAACTAGTGACCATAAACTTGTCACCATCAATGGTATAAAGATCAGGCATGATGACAACAAGCACTCCAGGCCTGTTTAGTCAGTGTGGTTCATCATGTGTTGTTTTTTTGTTTTTATCAGACCTGATGCGTCTCAATCGCGTTTCTGTCAACTTCCTGCCTTTGGATTCCCTTCAGAAGATGCCCAACAAAGGGAAATACGCCCATTTCTTCAATATAGTCTACATTTCCACCAGGTGACAAATACACACTCGCCTGCCGGACAAAATATTCAATACCACTGAAAACATGAAGAAGAGTATTTTCACATTATTTTCTTTAGAAAGAAGATTTTTTTAGTACAGGACTTGTAACAGGTACCTAATGAAATGGTTCGTGAGCATGTTATCTACTAGGGGTGTGGGAAAAAATCAATTCAAATACGAATCGAATCGAATATGTTGTGCAATTCAGAATCAATTCTCATTTTTAAAAAATCTTTTTTAAATTTTTTTTTGTATTTTAATTTATTTTTTTCTTTATCAACCCAACAAACCACTACACAGCAATACCATAACAATGCAATCCAATTCCAAAACCAAACCTGACCCAGCAACACTCAGAACTGCAATAAGCAGAGCAATTGAGAAGACACAAACACGACACAGAACAAACCAAAAGTAGTGAAACAAAAATGAATATTATCAACAACAGTATCAATATTAGTCATAATTTCAGCATAGCGGTGATTAAAAATCCCTCATTGACATTATTATTACACATTTATAAAAATAAAAAAAAGAACAATAGTGTCACAGTGGCTTACACTTGCATCGCATCTCATAAGCTTGACAACACACTGTGTCCAATATTTTCACGAAGATAAAATAAGTCATATTTTTGGTTCGTTTAATAGTTAAAACAAATTTACATTATTGCAATCAGTTGATAAAACATTGTCTTTTACAATTATAAAAGCCTTTTTTTTATTTTTTAAATGTACTACTCTGCTTGCATGTCAGCAGACTGGTGTAGATCCTGCTGAAATCCTATGTATTGAATGAATACAGAATCGTTTTGAATCGAGAATCGGAAAAAAAAATCGATATATTATCGAATCGTGACTCCAAGAATCGATATTGAATCGAATCGTGGGACACCCAAAGATTCACAGTCCTATTATATACTATAATTGTGCATCCCAACATTTGAATCACAGTGCTGCAGTATGCTGCTGACTATGCTGTTTCTGTGCCCTTTTGAAAGCTTCGCGCACCATTTGAGCCCAAAAATCAAGCAGATTGCAGCACCAGACGCTGTGCTTGTTGTGGAGTTGGCCAAGTAAGGTTTAATTCCCACCCCGCTCCCAATAGCTTGTTACCATGGTGACAACACACAAAAAAATATTTTTACATGTGCTGCTTTTGAACCTCAGGTATATTTTGGACCTGAACAAAGAGCAAGAAGCGGGCTTTGCCGAGCGAGTGTCCAGCATGTGTACGGATGCTGGATTCCAACTGTGTCGTGAAGCAACTAGAGATGACGTCC
Organism: Nerophis ophidion; assembly: GCF_033978795.1. Lineage (NCBI taxonomy): Eukaryota > Metazoa > Chordata > Actinopteri > Syngnathiformes > Syngnathidae > Nerophis > Nerophis ophidion. Next base: position 64,928,677 of record NC_084618.1, read on the forward strand.
ATGCTGTCTTCATCCCACAGAAAGACATTGCATAGGAGATTAGAGATGTGTGTTTACCTGCACTCTTCTGTCAAATACTATTTCACACCACAAGAGAGGAATACAACCGTGTAACTGCATGCCACACAGTCATTTATTCATGTCATTTGGTACAACACTGCGTAGACCTTGCCTTCATGAGGGTGTGGACTCACTTCCAGCGTCCTCCAACCTTCCCTTTACCGTGCACCTTTTTGCTTTGGGACAAGAGAACATCTTTGAGCGTACAGTGTGTGTGCATGTGTGTGGGCCTTTCACTGGAGTACCACATGAAGATGGACTCACAACTTTTGAGCGTGGTGGATTCTGTTCAGGAGGACGTTGATCTGGAAAAGAGCAGAAGATACGTAAGAGCATCCAACAAAAGTTTTTGTTAAAGTCTCTAAAGCTGAGCTGGCCAAATATTTTGACTCGGGGGCCACATTGAAAGAAAAAATGTGTGAAGTGAATTATATTTATATAGCGCTTTTTCTCTTAGTGACTCAAAGCGCTTTTACATAGTGAAACCCAATATCTAAGTTACATTTAAACCAGTGTGGGTGGCACTGGGAGCAGGTAGGTAAAGTGTCTTGCCCAAGGACACAACGGCAGTGACTAGGATGGCGGAAGCGGGGATCGAACCTGGAACCCTCAAGTTGCTGGCACAGCCGCTCTACCAACCGAGCTGTTCCGCCCCAGTATAGCTTGACCCCCTGCGTCTGGGGGGCCAATGTCTATGTGTATAAATCATATCAAAGTCACAATGTCCGATAAAATTGAAAAAAAAGTAATGACAGACCACCATCAAAAAACGTAATGGATTTTTACCGTTTTTTTGATGAATGGGACACCTAAAATGTACATTAAAATAAAGAAAGTTGGAATTTACAATATTAATTATGAATAATAAAACACGTAATATTAACAACATATGAACATTGCTCCTCTTTTACTTCTCAGACCAGCTCCTCATTAGTTGTGTATCTTTTACAATAAAGTAAAACACAACAAAAATGTAACAAACAGCAACATATGAATGCAAAGGGTAATAAAAACCTAAAATATGATAAATTATCACTTTTATGCAGAAATTTGTTGTAAAAATGAGCTTTCGCATCTGTTCCTAACACATGCGTTTCGGGCTGTCTGCTCGGTAAACAAACCCTGCCCACTCTGCTTTGTTCCTCATCAGAGCTGCTGTGACGTAGTTTACCGTAATAACTGGTATAACACTCAAAAGCGCAGATTTCAACCATTGAAATACTTTCTATAGTTCAAGATTTACGGTAATTTAAAAACAGCATAGCACATCATAATGGCGGGTACAGTTTTGATGTTAAAGGTCTAAAAAAAAGTTATGTAGAACGTCCGGCGGGCCGGATTGAAAATCCTAATGGGCCACATTTTGCCCAGGTCTGCTTTAAAAGGACGATTCATGAGCTGTAGCTCCCCAGTGTTATTAGCAATTATCGTATTTTTCGGACTATAAGTTGCAGTTTTTTTCATAGTTTGGCCGGGGGTACGACTTATACTCAGGAGCGACTTATGTGTGAAATGATTAACACATTACCGTAAAATATCAAATAATATTATTTAGCTCATTCACGTAAGAGACTAGACGTATAAGATTTCATGGGATTTAGCAATTAGGAGTGACAGATTGTTTGGTAAACGTATAGCATGTTCTATATGTTATAGTTATTTGAATGACTCTGACCATAATATGTTACGTTAACATACCAGGCACCTTCTCAGTTGGTTATTTATGCGTCATACAACATACACTTATTCAGCTTGTTGTTCACTATTCTTTTTTTAATTTTAAATTGCCTTTCAAATGTCTATTCTTGGTGTTGGGTTTTACCAAATTAATTTCCCCCAAAACTGCGAGTTATACTCCAGTGCGACTTATATATGTTTTTTTCCTTCTTTATTATGCATTTTCAGCAGGTCCGACTTACACTCCGAAAAATACGGTACTTTTTTACCTGGTTATATAAAAGGAAAATGAATTAAATGAAAATTCTGACTGAGCTGCACAGGCACTTTAGCTCCATTTTATAGTTATGGTATGAATCACACCATCAAAAACTCAAACATTACAAAGTGAGATTTTTATTAATTTAAATAAACAATGTTAATAAATTTTAAGATCTTTCAAACTCATATTTAAGGCTTAAGGTTTTAAGGCCTTAAATTCAAATTATTGGATTTTATCGTGACCTCTATGGAAAGTCAAATTCAAGGACCCAGATTTCCCTCGCCCGGACGCGGGTCACCAAGGTTCCCATTTGGAGTCAGGCCCAGAGGTGGGGCTTGATGGCGAGCGCCTGGTCACCTCGCTGAAAGGAAGGAGCCTGAGCTGGTGCGCGAGGTGGAGAAGTTCCGGCTAGATCTAGTCAGATACACTTGTTGCTCATCCGCAACAAGAGTCTTGTCCAAAAGGTAAAAGTGATATACAATGTTCATTAAATAGTATTTTGCATTTTGTTTTCTACATGTAAAATGTGTTTTGTGTCAATATGTTTGAGTGTCTGGAACAGATTAATTTAATATAAATCAAAAGTCTGCAGGGGAGGTCATGAAATTTTTTGTTGATTAGTGTTTTGTTTTTTTACATTAGCATTGATCAATGACAATGGAGTGAACATAGATATCGATTCGAGTAGTAGCTGTGTGTGAATGAGGCACACAGCTGCGTTAATATTTTCAAGCCAAATAGTTCAGGAATTTTTCTCCAGCTACACCAAATAACATTGCAGTAACTCCACTTTTTAGTTAGCTTTATTATGCCTTCCATGCAGCAGTGTGCCATGGAAGTGAGAATGAACATCACAAAAAGCTCAGTGGAGGAAAAACAACCACGATTTGTTCCCTATTTCATGACGATTGCGACCGTGATTAAAGATAAAAGTAATAATGTTTATGAAATCTAGGGTGGTTATTTACACTGTGCCGTTACAAAAACCTGCAGGGGAAGAGGAGGTCATTGTTTTCGTCTAGCCTGGGATAATATTGAAAAAAGGTCGAAATGACTGAAAGACAACAGTCTGTTTTTTATTGTTTCATTTTTTTCTTGATTTTAATCTTATTTGTTTTTTTTTGTCGTTTGTGTGTTCAGTGTACAGTATGGGTAAATTAGGAGATGATTTATTAATATTTTAGGTAGAGGTATTTTAGAGTATTGCACAATAAAAAGGGACCACTAGAACCAGCTTAATTCAAAACATAAATGTACACAAAATATATTTCATTTATATAGTTGTTTGTGGATCTTTGGCCAGGAAAATGTTGAAAAGCCCTGAGTTGAATGATTTCTTGTGGAAATAAAATATTTTGTCGTTCAAGCTGGTTGTTGTCAGACATTTTGGAACACATTCGAAAAACCGAGTCATAAAATAATTAAATGGGAGATGTGTACTCACTTTTTTGAGATACTACATACAGTACATGAATAATAAATGAGAATAGGTCAAAAGTGGTCTCTGAAGGGATTACCTCATACTTCTGCCTCTTCATCTTCTCGGACAGTTCAAATTTCTCAGACTCCAGCTGGTAGATCCACTCCCACATCTCCCCGGCTCTCTTTCTAAACAGAAGAGTTGCATTTGTCATGGACCTAATCCACATACACCTGCACCATCTGCATACATCATGTGTTTCTTATGAAGTTTTTGAGTAACTGAATGGACAAAACTATTGGGACGCCTGGCTAATACACTTATAGTAGTAGGAGTTGATAAAACTAAAGAAGCGGAGTGTCTCAAAACTGAGTTAGTGATAGGTGATATGATTGAAAGTGACCTCAAGCCGTCTTCCCGTAGATTGTCGATACCAAGCGGCATCTTCCTCTCAGCTAGTGTTTTGTTCTTGATCTCCCTGGCAGTTTGCTTCTTTCCTCTCTTCTGTTCTACCTGCAGCCATCACACAAGTGTACACATTACATACAGCCAAATGGACATAAAGGAGTACTATAAATATGAAATACTACTGACCTTAGCCAAGAATCCTCCAAAGTGAGCCCCCATGTTGGAGAGCACCATCTTCTTTTTGGCGTCGTCCTCTGCCCTCTTCTTGGCCTCCTCCTCCTCCTTCCTCTGCCTTTCCTCCTGCAGACGTAATTGTGAAAATGTGTTCCAGGCAACATGTCAAAGTCATCTCTGTTAATCACCGCGATCCTTGTCTGTCTGAACCGCTCCTTTTCCGCTCTCACACGCTGCTGCTCGGCTCTTTCTGCTCGGCGACTCTCCTGAAGAAAACTGATGAGCGATTCATCCTCCGTCGTCTACACATAGTTCAAGTATGTAGGAAAAAATATTACAATTCTGGCTTTGAGCCCGATCAACTCCTCCTCCTCTTTCTTCCTCTGCTCAAAGTGAACGTCAATCAGGGTTTGGAGCTCCAGAAGATCTTTCTCCATCCTCTTCCTGTGGATATCCTGTCAAGAAAAAATAACGAAGACAACAAATCAACCTATTCCTTAATCAATAATAACATTTTTGTGTGCGTATAATAAAAATAGGGAACATACATCAAAATCAACCCTCTCTCCCTCAGGGATCTTCGGGACAGCGATCTGTGTGACCATTGGCCTATCAAATAACATAACTCATCAGGTTGATACTTACACTTGGAGAGGTTTGAGACAATGATAATATTTATCCTAATTACTGTCTATATCCATACTTTTAAAATATGTTAAATGTCAATATTAGTAACATAAATGAACAATTTTATTTTTACACAGGCATTATCTTGGGTTCAACACCCCAATGAGGTCGGTTGCAGGGAGTGGCGTGGGGAGACATCCCCGCTTAGCCACTGCCTACCCACCGCGAGGTGTCCTGGCTCGGGGGCGAAACAATAGTAAACGGTGGCACCAGCTGACGACCCTGCAGCTGACCTCACAGTGCACTAAAGGAGGTGCGACAGGCAGAAAATCCAAGCAGTTAGGTCTGTACTTTTTAATAGAATTGAATCTAATTATGAACAATAAGATGAATTGCATATTCATAATTGTTTCTTATATTTTGCTGTCCCAATTTGATTACAAAAACAACTATTAATTCGAATTCTATGATGCTAAACGTTTTAAGATGTAAAAAAGGCACAATAATTATATATATATATATATATATATATATACATATATAAAAATCAAACGTTTCCGAATATGTATTATTCTGCATCTACATTGGCTATTTAAAAATGTTGTAAAAACATATAAAACAATTTAGTGTTAATACCAATACAAATTAATTAATTATATTTGTAGTATATATATTTTTTTGTTATTTAGTAAAATAAAACCTTTGAATAAAATGTGTGTACTATTTGAGGTGTAATAACAATTTCATAATTTTATAATTATACAGTAATTATGAGCTGTTATTTAAAATATAGCATATTTACACCGGCATTTGGTAGTGTTTAAAATGTTGTTTAGCTAATTTAATAATAACAATATCATTCTGTAAAAATTAAAATATGTAAATAAATATGTAAAACAATATATATACCAACCTTATAACAATAAAGCTGTTCATCAGTATATAACATCTGCTAAGAGCCGTTTAAATTAAATAAAATTCACTATTAACAGTATTTTTTTATTAAAATAATATACTTTGACATGTAAAATAATGACAATTTTATAACTGTATAATCATTGTTTCTCAGTACATATAATCTTTCAGCTGCAACAGCACTGTTTAAATCAAGTTAAAATTTTTGTTAAAATAATTTGATATTAACAATAATAATTGTATTTAAAAAACAATAAAAATACAACTTTGACATTATAAATAAATACCATTTTATTTTTGTATAATTATTACCCGTTTCTCAAAATTTAGTATATTTACACCCGCATTAGCTCGAGCTGTTTGAATTACGTTTAACATTTCAATCAGCTAATTGAATAATATTAACAATATTAATTGTAAAAAATAGATAAAACATATTGCCTCTTAATATTTTGGTTTCTTTAAGAAAAAATATTTCTATTTAAAATATAATTAAAGTTGCCTAATTTTTTGCCCCTCCTGAATAATTAAAAAAGAAAGCCAAAAATGAAGTCTAAGTATTATGCTGTGCACGTTTACTGCAAATTTGACCACAATAATAAAGATAAGTCATTTGTATTATTATTAAAATCGTAGCTTGTCAATCTTTGTAAAGAGATTCTTTGTTGTCCGATGATATTATGGGCTGTTAATAGTAATAAATTGTGATGCGCAATAGGTGTACTCACTTGTGTTTGGGCCGTTCTCCTTCAACAGAATAGGATACGAGTCAGTATTATTTTCACAGATAAAATAAGGTATGTTGTGTTTAAGATGCCTACCTCCTTCTCCTTGTTCCTCATCTTCGTCTGAAGAGTGAAAAAAAAGTTCATGTTAAAGTTAAACTACCAGTGTGAGACACACACTAGGGGTGGTGAAATTACTATCTGCATTTGACCCATCCCTTGTTCCACACCCTGAGAGGTGAGGGGAGCAGTGAGCAGCAGTGGTGGCCCTGCTCGGGAATCATTTTGATGATTTAGCCCCCAATTCCAACCCTTGATGCTGAGTGCAAAGCAGGGAGGTAATGGATCCCATTATTATTGTCTTTGGTATGACTCGGCCAGGGTTTGAACTCACAAGCTTCTAGTCTCAGGGCGGACACTCTAATCACAAGGCCACTTGCACAAAAAGTGACAGTGATCCCGAATGAACAGCACAAATTGATTCAAAGTGAAGTTCATTACCATCCTGGTGTAGTCTGGAAAAGGAAAAGAATTGGAAGAAAATGTAGCAAATGTGTGTTTAAAAGTGGAACAGTGAATTATTAGAATTGATAATAACTTACTCACCCCTGGTCTTCCAAATCTGACATTGTGACACTAAAACAGCAAAAGATTATTCATGAAATAGTGTTGGAAAATAGAAACAAATGCAGATCTTTTGTTGAAAGACAACAGTTTCAAACAAAGACCATTTGTTGTTAATGATTTGAGAATAGAAGAGATTGCAGTTGAGTCATGTCACCCTGGATAAGAGCGAGGTATTACGCGGACAATCATTCTTCTGTTTAATTTGATTTACTCCAAAGGACGTGGGATGGAGAGCTTAAAGCATTCAGCTTGCAGCTATTAACACCAGCCAGCTCTCTTATTGCCATCTAATCTACATGCATTTGGGCCCACTTGAGGGGCATCGCTCAGGTACACAACACACGGTTATGCACAACTCTAAACACACCTGAGCAGTGTAATGAGGTGCAATCCACATATATGCCCTCTGATAAAGGTCAGTTTTCTGTTAAAGGTATGCATTTATCCTTTTTGAGTAAGGAATTATATTTGGTGACAGAAATGTAAAAAAAGAAAATAGAATTTATTCAAATAAATTACTTTATTAAATTTAAGAAATCTCTGTAGATTGTCATTATGTTGAATAAAATCATTTCATAATTTTAAATAAATCATTTTTAATGGCTAATAAAACCTTTTTTTTTTGGTATTGTGTTACAATAATTGTACTTGTAAATGGTTTTATTTTATTTTCTTAAAGAGTAATACATCAAAGTCGAGGCCTGGGGGCCAGATTCAGCTCACCACATAATTTTTTGTGGCCTATGAAAGTCTGGAAATAAAAAAAAAGGAACTTCAGAAAAAATAATGTGCGTCAATAAAGCACTTCATCCTTCTTATTAATTATATCATTCTTTCAATTGTAACAGAAACATTTATTGCACTCCGTGTCTTTTAAACTTAAATCATATCTGACCAGGCAAAAAACATAATATACAGTGTATTCCAAATATATTTTGTTAAAATAAAAATATCTACGTCATCCTGACTTAAATTCAAAGTAAATTGTTTCGTCAATTTGTACATAAGTTTTTAAAATATTCAAATACATAGGGTCATCATGTGGCAACAAGTGCTAGAAAATGGATGGATTACACATTAAACGGTATGTGTATAAATACACTGTTCCAGGCGGCCCCAACTGCATGTGGCCTTTAAGTAAAACGAGTTTGACACCCCTGACTTATGGCATGCTATGACACATTGTACGACTGATTTGCAGGTGGTAATACACACAATCATTGTTTGGTGAAAAAGGGAAATACTATACCGTGCTACCATTTTTTGGTATCACATTTGTGAAAATTACAAATATGTTGATTCACTTTAGCACAACTATAGCAATATACCTCAATAATTTCCAATATAAGGTTAACGTTTGACATTGTAATGACTATACATATATAGTGAACTACTATTTAGTTCAATTAAAAAGGTACATATACTGTCATCTGCAGAAAATAGGGACAGTGATTACTGTGACGTATAATTGTCCTGATTTACTTAATGCTTTGTCTACAGATGTTGATAGTAGTAGAAAATAAATAGGGACTTTGGTGCTTTAAGATTATGGATGAAGGATGTCATAATTCCATTGGCCAACTCTGATTTATAATCAGTGCATGTCAACATGAATAAACACAAAATAAACAGAAGAGGGATTTGGCAGGGGAATTCATTTACATGTTAGGTGTTTGTGATGGCACATTCCTCTGAAGATGTTTTAACCTTTATCAGGTAAAGTATGAGCAAACGGGTCAGGCATTAAAACATCCATCAGAGGCCTTTACTGATCCAAGCAAAATGTTCACACTCCTATTTGCTGTTTTTGAAGGGACAGGCGGTAGAAAATGGATGGATTCAACTGAACAATAGGAAGCTAACCATGGTAAGCATAGCAACCGTGAATGGAGATTTTAACAAAATGAAGCAGAAAATGGCAAAAAGTTCTACATAATGGTGGATAAAGGCAAGAGAATATTGTACATACCAGTTATCCGGAGGGATGACGAGGATGTGCAGTCTGGCTGAGGTACAGCTGTTTTATAAAAGGATCTGGCGGCGGGATGACAAGAAGGGGTCGTGGAATAAAAATGAGCATGTGGATTATTGGCGGCTTTTGGGAGCTGAAGCCCCAATCTCCCCCCACCAGAGTTTGGCAGAGCGGCTCACGCACAAGGATGGGCCTGGATACTGAGCTCACAGCTGAAATAAGAAGGAAAAAAAAGGAAAAAAGACAGGTGGCAACAGCTCAGAACAAATGAACCTTTTACCCCGCACACAATCCCAATGAGTACTCGGGAAACAAGTCAGACAAAAACAAAACAAAAAGCAGTCGAGTCAACTTGTTTCTTACACAACATCTTTATAATTTGTAATTGCATAAAAAGTCAGACAATAGCAATATAAACACAAAACTAAGTCAATCGAGCTTCCTGTTTCCATGGTAACACACCTACTTTTCAAACTAACGGTTTACATTAATAATCCTTTAGGCCTGCACATGTTTGAAAATATACGTTGCATTGTTTTGGTGCTTATACATATAATTGCAGAGAATTAAAAAAAATCAATACAAAACATATTCATATGGGTGAAATGGAGTGATTTAAGTGCCTGATGAAAAAAACCTGAATGCTTATAAAAATAAAAGCCACGTTTCAGCGTAGTATGAAGCAAAAAAAAGGAATGTTTTGGATGCCTGTTGCCATCAGAGTTACAACACACGACACCATTTCCAGGCAAACAGAAGCACAAATAGTCAAAGCTTTAAGTAGCAACAAAACAAACATGCCCCTGTATGAAACAAAAATCCAAGTATTATTTTAAGAAAATAACTTAAAATAACAGGAAATCATTATCCCCCACTGAAATGAAAGCACTGTTATTCTGTGGACCTTACCATACTATATAATTACAGATGTAATAAAAACATCAGCTCCCTTGTGCCCAACTGAACTCCCTTCTCAACAGGCCGGTTAAATGTGTTATTTGTTTGTTACCCACTCCCTCTACATGAGAATATGTCCAGGCTTTCCTCCATCAGCAAGTGTAAAAAAACACTTTCCCTTCAGCATCTAATTTCTCTTCTCCTCGAACTAAAGGTTTTTCTTGAATTCAGGTCGACTCTCTTCACTTTTGCTGGGCTCTTTCTGGTCGGGGCTCATCAGCTCCAGCAAGTCGTGCAAGGCCTTTTTGATGTGAAAGCCAAACTCATGAGCATCCTTGAAGAAAAAAAACCCCAAACAAATAAAATTGAGGTATTTTACTATATACAGTACGTGCAGGAGTATGTCATGGTAAGTGGTTAACTCACAGTGTCGGGGCACGAGTGCTTGCAGGAGATGTGGAAGTTGATCAAATTGTCACCCAAAATGTAGTAAGACACACCATAACCATCATCAGCCACCTAAAAGACCAATTAAACAACTTATAACTAACCACAACATGACTGAACTCTTAACCCTTAAGACACCCTCACAGAGACATTTTGTGTCAATCAACTTTGTTTTTATTTACAGACATTTTGGCTGCTGTTAATGAATATTTGTGACATTTTTAAGAGAATTCAACTGATTTTTAATTTTTAGAATTGTTACATACAGTATTCCTGGTTTAAATTGTAATAGCTACCCCAAAAACCCACACATTTGTTGCAAATTACAAAACAAATACCCACACGTAAATATTTGAAAAGGCCCTTTTTTATCTGACATTTATGTCAACATAACCTACACAATCCAACATGTTAAGATTTTGGACTACTTTAAAGATTCTCCCACGAAGAGTGGCCATGCGCAACCCGAGGGTCCCTGGTTCAATCCCCACCTAGTACCAACCTCGTCACGTCCGTTGTGTCCTGAGCAAGACACTTCACCCTTGCTCCTGATGGGTGCTGGTTAGCGCCTTGCATGGCAGCTCCCTCTATCAGTGTGTGAATGTGTGTGTGAATGGGTAAATGTGGAAGTAGTGTCAAAGCGCTTTGAGTACCTTGAAGGTAGAAAAGCGCTATACAAGTACAACACATTTATCATTTATCATTATATTTGGCCAGAAGTTATGGTTACATTTTCCTTTTCAAAGCTTGCAGCAAAATTTAATAAACCTTTGAAAAGGCCATTTTGGAGTCCACATTTACCATATCATGAACTAGTGATCTATAATTGAGGTTACATTCTCAGACCCCCTGCAAACGGCCCAAAAAATAAGACACACACACCCAAAACGCCCTAAAAATTTAAATTGTTCATATTCTAAACACATTTTGAATTCAGTTTTAAACTTTTACAAGGACAATTACACAACATCATGTTTTGCTAAAGAATCTTCCTGCTGAAAAGTGTTGAGTGCATTCACTAGTGAGACAGATACATGTGTTGGATTCATACCTGCAGCCGTCTTTTACCTTTGTCGATAGCGCCTTCAAACCACTTTCTATTCAATTTGCCAATGTTTTTATTTTTTTTAATTGAAGGCAAAGAAAATAATTTGCAAATATGTTGGTTCGAGAATAGACAGTGATGTACCCACCAGCTTTGTGTTTCTCATTTTCAGAATTGTCACCCGGTGGTGTGTCATGGAGCAAAATGTGACAGTTTTCTGCAAGGGTGCAAGAATTTGTCGACAAAGGGCTACTTCACCGCGAATGAAAACTAAACACAATGAAGATACAAACAACTTACTGAAATTGCCAAGCTGACATTGATTTTTAATGGCAGTACGTCTGTGATAAGGGAGAATTTAAAGAGCAGGCCTGTCGAACAACTGGAGGATGCGGTCTACGACTCTTCTCTGTAAGACAGTTAGTTCGTTAGCTTGCTAGCTCACAAGCTTTTTTAGCCCAATTCCGCCAGTTAAACTTTCATCTAACTATGTGGACAGCTTTCTAAACAAATCATCATCACAAAATGCTCTATTCAGTTTGAGGAAGATTTTTATCAGCACTTTGCCTGCCGTTCCATTCAAAATGGACCATTGTTTGATTGAGTAATTATTTTTGTACCAGCCTAATTAACAGCATAGTAACGGTACGAAATAAAAATTCTGAAAGTAGTTATTTTTTATTGTGAGCACTTTCCTAAAATTATGTCAAGCTAAATCATAGCCACCGAATATGTACGCTTCATAATCCGACTAATCGCTAAGATAGTTGACGAGTAGGGTTGGGTATCGAGTAATTCCCAAGAAAAAAAGCAAGGGTCCATTGTCTGGCTGTGGTTTGGCTTTAAGTGGGAATATGTCGAACAGACAACCGTAATAAGTAGGGTTGGGTATCGAGTATCGATTGGAACCGGGACTAACTTTCCGATTCTCCCGGAATCGTTCAAAAATTTTAATTTTGATTCATAGTTTCGATACCCAATCCGCCGACCGGAAGAAAAAAAATGTCCGCCGACCCGGAAGAAGAAGCCGCTGAACACCAACGAAGAAGCGCCCACCGCCGGAAGTGTTAGCATAGCCGAGCGAGTCAGTCAAGCATGGATAGCGGTCGTCGGCGGTCGAAAGTGTGGCTTTATTTTACAAAAAAAAAAAGAAATATCGGCAAAATGCAACACGTGCGACAGGACTGTTTCGTGCTTAGGGGGGTGCACGTCTAACATGATGAAGCACCTCCGAGTTCATGGAGTACTAATAAATATGTGTCCCGTCTTCGACGCGCTGCGCCGACCATCCTCTGCCTCTTCCTCTGGCTCCGACACCCAGCCTGGCACCTCGGTGACTGCACTGCAGTCCGAATCCGGTTAGTAAAACAATACATATGCAATAAATAATGTGTTTTGCGTCAACGTTGAGGCAGCTAACAAATTAGCCCCCGTATTTTTTCATAGACAATTTACAACCTGCTAGCCAGGCTCCGCGATGTGCTCAGCGTACTCAAATGACCGTTGCGGCAATGGGGAAGATGTCGGTGCCACAGACGGAAGAGTGCCACAGAAAGGTCACTGCACACATAATCAACCTTTTCAGAGGTGGAATCTCCAACATTTAGGTTAGTTAAGCAATAACGTTAGAGCTAAGCTAATTGATACTGGGCTAAACAGTAACAGCAACATTACATGTTTGTTTATGTTTGCAGGGATATGGTGAAAACTCTCAACCCAAAATACGTACCACCTTCCAGGGATTACCTGTCAAACACATTGATCCCGGCATGGTACAAGGTGGAGAAGTGTAACATCATTACAGAGCTCAGTGAAATCAGCTCTGTGAGGAATTTATAGTAAAGTTCATAAAAAGTTAATGGAATTAAAATTGATGGAGAATGTCAGACTATTTCATTCAGTCTGTAGTTTTAGTCAAATATATCCTCGTTGTTAAAAAAAAAACTTATGTGCAATAACTACATTTTTATGCCATAGTAAATTAGCTGTGGCAATTTGCTCTTATTTTACCGACTTCCTTTTCTCTCCTGTGATGTGTGTGTAAATGGGGCACTTTTTGTCTATCGCATTTTTGCGATTAAAGAACTTTTAATATATTTACCGATTGTAGGTTAGTTAGCTCATTTAAAATATCCTAAACTTATTTTTGACCCTGCCTTTTTTTAAAGAAAGAATCGGAATCGAGAATCGTTAGGAATCGGAATTGGAATCGTTTGAATTCAAACGATTCCCAACCCTATTGACGAGTAGAAGTGGAGGAGATAATCGATTTTCAGATGCATCGCAATTCAGACAAGGACGATTATATAATCTATTAGTAAACACCAATGACTGATTTATTTATTGTATATAAGTAATGCAGACCGTTCTAAAATTTGTCTGACTGCAGCGAGCAACCTCACCGATAGATCCAGCCAGCTCCTTTATTATAGTGCACTTATGTTCCAGTTTTGCACACATTTTCATTAATTTAGAAAATGTGATGGGAAATTCTTCTTACAAATGTACTAAATACACTGTTTTTAAAAGTTGCAATTGTTAACTGCTTACTTGGTGAAACGAAAATAAATGTAAAACAGTTTCAATATATATATAAATTAAAAATGCATCAATAATCGATTTTTAATGGAATCGTAGCTCCTGAATCGTAATCAAATCGTGAGGCGGCCAAAGGTTCTTACCTCTAATGAATCGCGTTGATTATTTAAATAATTATTACTTGCTTTGCTACCTAAATGAAGTGTTTCCCCTCGTTGATGAGAGATCATATTTTTTATTTTTTCAATAATAAAACTGAGGTACCATGTAAATATATTGGCCTTTAAAAGGTTTAAATACCCAAAACATAATTAGTAATTGATATGTACCGCATATTTCAGGCTGAAGTAGTTTTGAAAGATTGACTCAGTAAAAATAACATTATTAAAAGACATTAACTGCAGTCTTTGAAAAATGTGTGATCCGGGACAGGAGTGAGGATATTTTAGAGAGCTATTAAGACTTATTGTGTAAGGGAAAGCAACACTGACCGGCCCAAAGCCTCCTCCACAGGAAATGTACTCAGGATGGTTCACTAGGTCAAACAGCTCTACCTGCTGGACGGATGTTTGACTGGTGGACAGCCTCCATGGCTCTGACAGAACCTGAAACAAGAAACGCTGAGTCAAATATGGTGGCAAAAAACTGATCATTGAGTAGGGGATTCGCAAAAAACCTCTTTAAGGAACGGTGACTCCACTCCAAGGTACTGGGACACGACATAGAGGCAAAAGAGGTGTCTGTCGATACCAGCGCCGGTCATTGCCATTCGGTAAAGAAGCTGGTGCTTCTCTGAAGCAGCGCGGAACAAATGCCTGCAGACTTCTGCTGACTAGTGGAGCGAAGTACAGTTTATAGTTAAAGTAAATATAAGTGACAAGTCTCCTTGGCTCATACTGTAGAGGTAGTTGTGCACACTGCAAACAGTTGAGAGGAAAAAGAGGACAAATGTTTTCTTACTTCTCCACCCACTAGCGCTCTGACAAAGGTACTGCTCTCATTGGTGCAGGAGCGAACTGTCTCGGTCCTGCCTTCCCTGAATAGACGGGTCATGGAGGCCTCATAGGTGAGGCAAAATGTCTTCCGATTCTGCAGCAGCAAATCAAAAGTCAGGTGGATTGTCAGGTACCAGATCACCTAATATACAGTACAGTAGCACATGGATGCACCTTACCCTAAAGTAGGCCAACTGAAGAGCCACCTGAATGAACGCATCTGGACTGACTCTGCACTTCTTGATCTTTCCCTTACCAAAGTCTCGGAAGGATATCACATGGAAGTCTACGTCGTCTGCTAAGGCTTGGGCCACAGCCAGGGAGCGAGAGATCTGCTGCTCGCACTAACACACAGACAGCGTCAAATTCAAGCACATTTTAGGAAAAACAATCTAGCCACCACGAAGCTTCAGCTATTTAACCTACTAACCTCTGGAGGGATTTCCCAGTTGAGCTTCTGAGGTCGTGCAAGAGATGGATCCACGTCTCCTTTGCAGTGACCCTCTTTGTTGTAGCCCAGCTGGAAACAGTCAGTGGCCTGGACGTACTATAGAGACAGTAAACACAACAGTTATAGGGGAAATGCATTTTTCTATGGAATTGGAGCCTATCATTCACAATTCTTATGCAAAACAAGAAAAAATGGTTCTTTTTTTATGCATCCTAAATAATATAAAAATGCATTCAAAAGTCCGCTTACAAACTAACCAAAGAGAGTTGCACTATTCTGCTTAAAAAGCCCTTAAAAACATTCAAATGCCTCCATTAAGGTTGTATATACATTCTATAAATATATTATTTTAGTAACAAGCACATTTATAATACAATTTTAATATTTACATATTTTGCTCATTTTACACAGACGTGGCACAATTTTAAAAACACATCATGATGTTCGCTTATTCTTTCAACATCACTGATTACTACTCACTGCAGACTTCATGAGAGCCAATAAACACAATAAAACATCACTTAGTGTACAATGTCTGCTGTCATTGGGATGCTGACTGATAAAAATCTTGTTAGATGAAGAATAACTCCTAATACTCACGAAGAAAGTGGGAGTGGAACCAAGCGTCTTTTTGTTTATTTGTCGCCATTACTGGGTTTAAATTGGCTGTCTAAGTGTACCAACTTGTCGGAATACATCCTCATCCTTCTACTATCCAAGTGAGAGGCATTATTTATGATGTAGAGTAAACTTTCACAAGCACCAACGTGAGAAATGCCGATGTCAACATTGCAGCAAAAAGGTAGTGATTACAGTGCTGCTATGAATAGTTTGTCTGCGTTAGCGCTTGTAATGACGTCACTAATAATTGGTTAATATCAAATTTGCGAAATGTAAATGAAGTATTGTTGGCGTTTTATTGATGGATATTTATTGGGTTTTATGGGCGAAATAGAGGACCTCCCATTGGCTCCATTGTAAGCTGACATTTATTTACGAGTTAGAATACATAAAAATAATTACATCTGTCACCTTGTCTTTCATGATCGTGAATGGTAGGCAACATTCTAACAAGAAATTAACTTCCTTTTTAAGTATATTGTTTTCAACGTTTGTCATTTTTGGCTTTTAGGTCTTCATCCTCACCTCCCACAGGTGCGCTATCACTGGTGCGTCGGCCCACGAGTGCTCCGCATTGATGCCATTCTTACCGTTCTTGAAGTAGACCACTGAGAAAGACTTATCAAACCACCTGAGGGACACAAAGGACGGCAATTAGATGTCGGCAGCGGAAAGTACATAAACGCTGCCAATGCAGATTTGAGCGACAATTACCTGTCATAACACTTCCCATGCAACAAACACTTAGCATAGCGGTCTAGACTCGCAGATGAGTCATCTTCCATCATGCCTTGCTCGTCGTCATCTAGGGTCACGAAAAACGCAGCTTTCTCAATACAGTCAAGTGAGCGCTTGTTGGTTCCGCAGCTGAAGTATTTGCTCCTGGCTTGAGCCCATGGAATTCTAGGCAAAAGCAAGCATTACGACTTTGCTTTACATCTCTTTTGAATGACAAAAACCCAAAACAACGTGACCCTGTGTCATACACACCTTTCGCCAGCAGTAAGAGCACCAAGTTTAGCTTCTCCAGGGCAGGGAGAGGAAGGGTCATCAAGAATCCTCTGAATCTGGAATTCAATCTCCCTGGGGGACAGGAGTCTACCCGCCTGGTACAACCTGAGCCGAAAGTAGCGTCCTCTATGGTATACAGCCACATAGTCGCTGTCCTGCCAGTGCTGAACTGTGTCTTCAAGAGGCCAAGTACAAACAGGAAGTTGATAAAAGTCAGTTTGTTTTGGACAATACATGAAAAATACTGTATGTAAAATAGCTTGTAGAAGTATCTGAAGCCTCGTTTTAGATTTATTACACTATTTTAGTGTCACTTTTTTAGTATCCGCATCGTCATTTATTTGGGGCCGCATTCCACATGGCTGGCTTGATTCAACACATGACTATTTGTGAACATACATGATCTCACAGGAACAGCTGCAATGTGCCAAAGCCACAACCAAGACTTTAATTCACGAGGAACTTCCCTCGCCTGCATCCACTTGAACAAAATGAAAACGACACTGGAACTTCCCAACGCTAAAGGCATACAGTAACTCACAGGCGTTATGCTCTAGACCCCGATTAAGTGAATTTCTGCAAAACTAATTTTATGACCTTATTGAACATTGTATGCATTTAAGTCTTTATAATCCCTCCACACAGCATTTACACTCTTATAACCACTCCTTTTGCTCTTAAAACACTTAATACTAGAGCTGTGAATGTTTAGGCACCACACAATTCGATCTGACTCAATTCTTGGGGGTAGCAATTTGATTTAGAATAGATTCAAAACGATTCTTAATTCAAAATCTATACTTTTTAAAAAATAACATTGGATGGCAGTTTTCTGAAATGACATTGCTTCAAAATTGATAAACAGCACTGATTAATTTCTGTATATTACTTAAAAGAAAACTAGTTTTGTTTAATAAAATGTTTCCCAAACCTTGAATAAAGTCAAATACAAAAAAGGACATGAGAAACACTTCTCTTTTCTGAAGTAAATCTGTACAAATCAACAATATGATTTGCCTGAGTGGCTGGATTGGACAGATTAGAGAGGATATATATTGATTTTTAAAATATTTTTAAATCAATTAAGAATTGTTACAAACAGGAATCAATTAATTTTGACGCCCCCTACTGAATACACTCTTCAAAACTTACACATTTAAACCATGAAAACTTAAATGGATAATTGAATCTCAATGTACTCATTGATACTTTAACTTGACCGCAAAATGGCGACGAAACCCTGTACACTCCTCATATGGAAACTCGTACATCATTTACAGTAGTCGGTTTAAAGATTGTATATTAGTATAGATTTACTGTGCACTGAAAATGTCACCACAGCCATTATGGTGTAAATATGGTCTGTACATATACTATGGAGCTGTGGTTTATTGAGAGAAATTTCAACATCCATCCATTTTCTACCGCTTGTCCCGTTTGTACTTTGAAATTCTGAAGCAAAACATGAGACTCTCTCGGGAAACCTTTTTTCACCTACAAGTTGATAAGTGCATTGCTAAAGAAGCCAAAAGGTGAAGGGGATGGTGTGGGTACGTATTTTTTCAGACCTAAATATTAACAGCTATTTAAAACAATCTTCTATTTAATCCATCCATTTTCTAACGCTTGTCTTCCTCGGGTTCGTGGGGGGCTGGAGCCTATCCTAGCTGCACTCGGGCGGAAAGCAGGGTACACACAGGACATGTCGCCACCTCATCCCAGGTCCAACACAAATAGACATAACATTTACACACACACACTTTGGACAATATAGTTTTGCCAATCTATTTTCTATTATATTTTATCATTTTCAGTCAACAGTCAATATGTACTGCTCCACAACTTGTTTGCTGACCACTGAAACAAAGGTAAAATATTTGCTGAAATGTGAGGAGTTACTCACGTTTGTAAAATACTACTGAATACGACAAAACACTGAAAGATGCGGGTTTGATTGGAAGGAGATTTGTACTTTTTGTCGGAAATTACAGAGTGATAAACGAAAAACAATGTGTGGTTTAATTTTATCAGTACACTAAAATCACACATTCATATTGGTCTTATTGACTGGTGATGTTTTACATTTTAGAGTGTATAATAAGGTAACCTTTTAGAGAATGTAAAATAAGGTAAAGTTTAATTTTTTAAATTATATAATTACTACCTGCAAGTCTTCCTGGGATTCGACAAGTGTCAAACATCCTCTCAAACTGATAGGAGCAGCAAGGAACTGCAGACCTCAACAACCACTGAGTAGGAAGAGGAAGAAAAAGAAGAAGAAGAAAAAGAAGCAGGGACCGCAGCAACGGCAGTCGCAAATGGAGAGGAAACCAAAACGATGGAATAAAGAAATGAAGGTGAGAGAGATGATGTGTGGGCAGATAAAAAAACTGTCATTAGAGACCAGCCTACAAAACCACACAGAGTTCATCAGGACAAAAGGTGATAGGTGAAGGATGAGAGGGTGGGCTGCGCAGCAGACATTGTAACACCAACTCACACACAACTTTTATTGCCAACACAGATGAGGATAGTTGTATTTAGATCCTAACATTCCGTATCATACATCTGGACAAGAGGCCACTTTGAGGGGATGTTGACACAGGGTGTGCGTGTTTGTGTGTGTGTTTATGTCAGTCTCTTTACCCGTCTCCTCTCCGGGAGTGCGTGTGGTGTTGAACATCCTCTCACACTGAGCCGCACACAGAGGAATGACAGTGCCGGGTATACGACTCTGAGGGTCAATGGAAAGGGACACGAAGGCAAAAGGAAGAATGGAGGAAACATTGAGTCAAGCAAATAGACAAAGGGAGGTGGATGAGAGACAACATGATAAAAGAACATGAGGGTCTTCACATACATATCACCATGTTCAAAAAATGGATATGTACAGTACATGCAAAAAAAAAAGTGGCCACATAATATCACATAAGCCAATGTACATGTTGTAAAGAATCACAGTTTGAGCTGATGTGATGCTTGTTGCTAGAGCAACAGTAGCCAAACTCACAGGTTTGAGCTCTTCTCTGTTGAGTTTGCGGCGGTATAGGAAGAATGCGTGGATAGTGTTGCCTGCACGGGCTGCCTGTATAGGTGTCGGGGTCACATACAGGAAGTCCTGCGGGACAGAAGACACAGACAGGACGTTAGTGTGAAAATCCACACTTCTATTTAAAAATGGAATTAAAGAAAACTTGGTTTAGTTTACGTAGCTTATTATTTTTCTTTGGTCAGTGGTCAATAAAATAAACAAACAGTTTTATACAAAGAAACAATTGTACATTCATAAATTGACAATGTTAAAAACTGATGTTTTTCCACAGAACAGTTCTTAGCAGTCTCAACATTTTGTAACATGTTTTAGCTACAATATCCCCATGGATCAATAATTACAGCACAATTAAAACTACCTCAAAACCAGTTGTTCTGAACAGGTCTGTTTAGAAGGCCACTGCTCATACAACTATTGCAGCTGTTCAGTTTTTGGCTTTAACGTGATAGTGGTTACATGTAGTCGCAGACACATAAGACAAGGGAGGGTATTTGCTTATGGACCTTCCAAGACATGTGCAGAGGAACTAGTTTTGAGGGCAGTCTTACACACAAATCAGCAATTAAGGGCACAATGGGGCCATTATCTGAATAACTCCCTTAGAGACACATTTGATTTTATAATTTCCCCCTAGATGGTTGGACAGGCACTACAGAGACACAACTACTGTATACATTAACAGTTAATTAAAAAAATTAATCTTCCTTGAGTTACAAAACCACAATATAAGAATATGATGTGCAATATTAGATGGAAATCCATATAAAAAGTCCAATACCATGCCATAGTAGTTACTGTTGACCATTATCGGGCTCCGTCCTCGCAAGTAGACATATTCTTCCCACCAGTCACTAACCTATTAAAAAAACATTGCAATGAGAAAGCTTGTGATGCAGCCTTTGCATGCTTATTCAGCATAAATAATGCAAAGCACAGAAACTTTCAAAAGGTGTACATTGTTAACGACATTTCAAATTGAATGTTAAAGTGGCTTTCTTTGGAAGAAGAGGAAATAAGGCCACTTACATAGTTGGCAGCCCACAGACATTTGAGTTTGAGGTACCACTGAAGTCGATTGCCCAGGCGGCTCTCAAACTCGCCAGCCAGCTTAGTCATCCGCTCATACTCAGCGTCATCCATGAGCGGACGCACTGACTCCAGATACTTTACAGGAAAAGAGACACACAGAGTATAATAAACGGATTAGACAGATGGGTCTTAATTGAAGCATTTAGTTTGTTGTCATTTTGTCTGCTTCACAACATACCCTTTTGACTGTGTCCTTGGTGGTGGGTAAAGGCAGGTTTGGCAGTGAGCCCTGGTAACTGTAGAGTAGAGGCTTTCGGCCAGAGAAGATACGCACCAGTGCCTGGCACATATACACAAGCATTTGTTAATAAAAACACGCCTAAAATACAGTGATTCAAAATGACAGCTAAGATGACGCGGCAAGAAACTAAGCACTGACCACCCAGACTTTAGTGGTGTTGGACATCTTGCCGTGCTGCTCGAAGATCCAGCGGTGGTAGGACAGGAGCTGCTTGAGGCACAGGCGCATGGTGAAGATGAGCAGGAGCCAAAGTAATGTGCTGAAGAGCACTGCTGACAGCACCGCCTGACACTGGGTGCTCATAGACTGGCTAAAGGGTTTGAGACAATGTGTAAGTGTCACATTGAAGATTCGTAGTTTACAAGGTTTTTCAGAATCACTTTAAAAATCTCCCATGTGATGCAATCTTTTAGCAAGTTTAATCAAACCTCAAAGGTCCCACAATAATGTAGCGTTGTTGTTGGAATGTAGACGGTTTAAAAGCGCTTTGAGTAAGCCCTACTGGGAGAACAGCATTTTGTGTTTGTCGCTTTAATGCTAATGAACTCTTTCCAAGAAGTGCTATTGTGAACTTTATCTACTTTTCACATACGTACTACAACTCTGTGCTGTATTTTTCCAACGTAATAGATGCCATATATTACATACAACACAACATTTAAAAGAAGGGACAGGAGAACACAAGCATTTGCAACACTAGCATAGCTACAGTGCTAACACTACACTCAAATCATGCCAGGTAGTCCTTTTCCCAAAAGTAAAAACACAGTGATCAAACTAATAGTTGAAACGTCTGTCGCTGACCTATTAGTTTTTTTGAATGTGTGGTGAAGCCGGACATTTTCTATTTTAATTGTTTAAAATGTTGTGTCTACACAGGCCATATTTAAAAAAACGTATTATTTCAAAAATTCAGCAAACTAGTGAAAGAGATTACAGATTTTTTTCCCTTTCGGTGCTCATACCAAAATTACTTTTAGAAACATAATAAAAAGGTAAATTTGTCATAATAGGGGACTGTTATCGCTATTTAAATTTCAGGTTTTGCAGAGTACAGTGGTTCCTCAACTTCCGAGTACCTTAACTTACAAGTATTTTGAAATACGTGTGGTTACTCTGCTTTTTGTTAAGGTTTAAGTTACCAGCATAACTTGAGTTACGCATTTTGCATTTCTGCCGCTGGCTGAAGTATTTCTTCACAACCCACAGCCAAAGAACGACACAATCCTGATCTTTAAGCACTTAGACTGAGAAACTTAGACATCTCCGGTTCGTCACTCAAAGACGTCTGTGTGCAACATAAACAATTTCCTAATCCCTATTGTTGCGCAATGGAAAAGCAGCCTGTAAGAGACACCTACAAACTTCCCTGTCCAAGGTAAATGCCAAACTATATTATTACGTTAAATTATTGCAGTTGTTCGTAATATGTGCTATGGTAATGTTTTTTAAACATTAATATATAATAAAAAGGCATGGTAGAATTTGAAATGGTGGTATTTAGAAAGGGGCAAGCCTGGTTTTAAACTGCTTTCAATGGGTAGGGCTAATTTAAGATATGAGTGTTAAGTTTAGAGCTTGGTTGTGGAATCAATTGGTAGTATTTTGAGGGACCACTAGACATGCATACATGGAACACTTGATAGCAAAAAAATCTTATGTGTTTTTTGTTGGAGTTGTAATTTGCGGTGGTGCAGAATGGATTTCGAGCTATCTTATTTGTAAACTACAACCGCTTGAGTAAATATGGGAGGTCACTTGGAATCCGAACAGTTACCTGACAGGCAGGTGCTCTTGTATCTTGGCTATAAGTCCCATGGAGGGATCAGAGCGAGTGTACATGGTGGCCAGAATTGCAATGACGACAAAAAGCCAGGAGGAGGGGCTGGCGGGATACACTCCTGTTATCACACTGTTCTGTTGATGAGAGAGAGAGAAAGAGAGAGATAGTATGCTTGAGCATCACTAGTAGAGATCCAATGTAACATTCTTTATTGACTGACAGGGTCCAGATCCGGCATGTATCTGGAGGGCATCAAGCAACTCACTGCACATGCTGCTGCAAGTCAATGTTGCTTAATTTCCAGAGCTATGCTCTCGAACTTATTATATGTATGACGTACCAAAGATAAATGAACATGGACGCACCTTAAGCCTAATGACACGCTTCTTCCAAGAACGAAGGCCAGAGCGGTAGATCTCGGTGAGGGCCTGATGGGACAGCTTTAGATCAATGCCCTCTGGGGTGACTGTGAACTGGAAGGCCACAGCCTGGTGGGCTTCTGCCATGATGCCTCTGCATGTTGACAGGGAGACAGAATATGTATGATGAATGCAGTTTGAGGGTTTGGGGACAGGACCTCAGCTCAGCTGCAGACCACAACGCTGGCCACATCTCAGAGCAGCTGCTCGTCATTCCACAGATGACCCAGTTAATCATGTGATGCTGGGCACTGCATGCTTAACTGTCAGCAAGAACAATAAACAAAGACTAACATGTACGATGGATGGAGCTGGACTTGAATTTCCAAAATGCGCATATCTGGACGACACATCCTTCCTACACGCTGGCACTTTTAGGAGGCACGTTAATAATGAGCTCCTTTTAAATGCAAAGTCAGTTTGAAGGGATTTGATCTGAAATTGCTGACTAGCTGCTGAAGTCAATTACTGTTTCTCTTCCCAAAGGGAATTGATTTTCATCCCGAAATAGGCTACGTCGTTGGTTAGAGCCCTGAGGTCTCTACCCCAGCAAAGGCAGTTTTAAAATGACTATATTAGTCACAATAATTCTATATGTTTGTTACTAAGGTGTTGAGTGGCGCACTCATACTAAGGATCTCTTTTAATATGTTGCCTTTCAGTATGCTATAATTTGTGACCGTGTCTGCTTACATACACTTTATGTATGCATACACAACTATGAACGATTGAGGCCAAAACTATAAGCCCTCCTTGGGAAATTAGACAACTCTTGATTTATTTCTAAAAATTATCATTAATAACAAGTGTTTATATGCATTTGTTTCCAAAATAAAGACATATGTCCACAAAGTTTGATTAAAATACTTTATTGCTACACCGATTTGAAAAAGGAAAGGGCAAACATGAGACATCCAAAATGATTAGCCCCTTGGTCTTTAATAGTCAATAGGGTACCCTTTCTGAGCCACAACTGAAAACAAACTCTTAAAGAGTAGTTCTTTACTAGATTAGCACAGGTCTCCTGAGGACTTTGGGCCATTCTTCAATTGCAAATTGTTCCAGCTAGTCCAATATGTGGTTTCCGAGCATCAACATTCCCGTTGAGCACCCGCCACAGACTCTAAATAGGATTGGTAAATAGAGAGTATATAGCGCTTTAATACCTTCAAAGTACTCAAAGCCCTTTTGACACTAGTTCCACATTCACCCATTCACACATAGATGGCGGAAGCTGCCATGCAAGGCGCAACCACGAATCATCAGGAGCAAGGGTGACGTGTGTCTTGCCCAAGGACAAAACGTACGTGACTGGGATCGAACCAAGAACCCTCAAGTTGTTGGCATGGCAGGTTTTACAATCAGAGCCACGCCATCCCAAGAGTGCTGCTTCCCACGTTGTTTCATAAAATCCTTTTTGATTACCTCTTGAGGGAAACGTTTATCCCTTTTGCGATTTGAACGATTTTTGAAGCCGAAAACAACACAAATATTGGGCATTCTTTTCTGTGAGAAAATCTAAATGGCGCCTATTACACATTGAGAACACAGCTAGCTTGATCACAACGCATCTTCTATAGTCGGGACGTGAGCCGGACGTGATGTCAGTCAAATCCAAACGATAGAAGCATTTAAGTCCCATCTTTAAACTAATTTGTATACACTAGCCTTTAAATAGAACCCCTTTTCAACCAGTTGATCTGCCGTCTCTTTTCTGCTCTGCCCCCCTTTCCCGCGTGGAGAGGTTATTAGGTGACCACAGATGATCCACGAGCTGTTCAAAGTCGGGACCCAGGGTGGACCACTCATCTGTGCATCAGTTGGGGATGTCTCTGCGCTGCTGACTTGTCTCCACTCAAGATGATCTCCTGCTGGCCCCAATGTTTGTCATTGTATCCCATTGGGTTGAATTTTTTTTTTGCCCTGATGTGAGATCTGAGCCGAGGATGTCATTGTGGCTTGTGCAGCCCTTTGCGGTACTTGTGATTTAGGGCTGTATAAATAAACTATATTGATTGAAATATATATACACTATAACCACATATAAACCTGTTTGATGCTTTGAAAAGTTACCTTAGGATCAATTTTGGTTCAGATCAGGTCGAGGTTGAGCTGAGCCATGATTTCATGGCAGTTTTAAAATGTAGTAGGGAAGTTCGAATTTTAAGGAATGCACTACCAACAGACCTTAAAAATCGAACTTCCCTACTACATCATTTTAAAACTGCCAGAAAAATCATGGGTCAGCTCAACCTCTACCTGATCTGAACCAAAATGGATTCAAACAGGTTTACATGTGGTTATAGTTTATATATATTTTCCTCATTCAGTTTTACACACATGTATATAGTGTCATGTACATAGTGTAAATAAACCCCCCCCCCCAATTTTTGTATATATTGTCTTCCAAATCACCTGACATGTATACTGTTTATCTGTACATAATCTATCTATTTTTTTAAAATATTTTTTATTCACACGTTACAGGTTATGTATCTTATACTATAGAAAGTATCAAATGTGAAAGGGACAAGCGGTAGAAATGGATGGATAGATGGATGGATTTCACAGACCACAATGGAAACAAGCCTTTGGGGTTTTTGTACCATCCATTTGCCTTTTTAAATCATTACATGGATTCAATTATTTAAGATGTCAATACACTTCTCAATAGATCAATCTAAAAAAATTGATTGTGTACTCCAATTAGCTACATTGTTAACCACCTCATACTAGGGTTGTCCCGATCCGATATTTGGATGGGATCGGCCGCCGATATTTGCCAAAAAATGCGTATCGGCTAGGCATGGGAAAATGCCGATCCAGATCCAGTTTTTAAAAAGACTCCGGTCCGTGTTTTCCAACGCACCGATTTAAATAATACATTCCACTCTTCTGCTGCTCCCTAAACTCTGTTCCGCATTTTCCAGCACACCTTCAAAACATCCACAGGTCTGTGTTCTAACCATTCAGATGGCCGTGTGAATTAAAAGTTACGGTAAAAATGTCAGCTGTGTGGGATTATTTTATCCTACAAAACAAAAAAGATGAAGAGGTGCAGTGCAAAACATGCCACAATAAAGTCAAGCGTGGTGGTAAAGTTGTAAGACATTTTAATGACTCTTAAGAGTGAGAAGCTTTTTAGCGCTCATCAAAGATAAACACAGGAGCAGGCTGACACCTGAGCATCTTGAAGTGCTCGTCTTTGTTAGAAAGAATCTCCCCATTATGCTTGGACTTCAATTGTTTGCCACCCCCTGACTGGGGCAAACAATTGAAGGTGTGTAGATATTCTTTTTTAAGTTTACACTTGTTCAAATAAATGATAAATGGGTTGTACTTGTATAGCGCTTTTCTACCTTCAAGGTACTCAAAGCGCTTTGACACTACTTCCACATTTACCCATTCACACACACATTCACACACTGATGGAGGGAGCTGCCATGCAAGGCGCCCACCAGCACCCATCAGGAGCAAGGGTGAAGTGTCTTGCTCAGGACACAACGGACGTGACAAGGTTGGTACTAGGTGGGATTTGAACCAGGGACCCTCGGATTGCGCACGGCCACTCTCCCCACGCCGTCCCAAGAACAAGTATTGATGCTGAGTTATAGACATTTTATCCCACTCAGGTTGTTTGTGTGTTTTGCTTTTTCTAATAATGTTTACAGCATTATTTGCACTTTATACTGTTCACATTTGTACTGTTTAATGATGCCATTTCTGTCATGTATAATATTTGATATTTTGTATTTATCCTTGAATACCAACTATTGTGTATTATTCAAACTCACCTAATTCAGCTGGCTAGTTGTTATCAAGAGTACTAAAATCCTTTTCAGCAAGAATCTGACAACTAAGAAGGCTAAATAACTTCAAACTTTAATACATGCTCGGATAGGCCAGTATCGGTATCGGATCGGAAGTGCAAAAACGATATCGGATCGGAAGTGCAAAAACCTGGATCGGGACATCCCTACCTCATACTAGCCGTATTTTAGACATACAATGCATAAAACAACAAAAACATGTGTCTTCTTGTCCTACATGGGGAAGGGAATGTGAATGTTTGCCAGAATTAGAAAAAAAGTGCAATTCCCCCTTTAGATGTACTGGTTAAAAGGGAACCGACGCGTCATGTCTGACAACTTACTTCAACAATCCAAACACCTGCATGTAAATAAATAAATAAATAAATGGGTTGTACTTGTATAGCGCTTTTCTACCTTCATGGTACTCAAAGCGCTTTGACATTACTTCCACATTTACCCATTCACACACACATTCACACACTGATGGAGGGAGCTGCCATGTAAGGCGCCAACCAGCACCCATCAGGAGCAAGGGTGAAGTGTCTTGCTCAGGACACAACGGACGTGACGAGGTTGGTACTAGGTGGGATTTGAACCAGGGACCCTCGGGTTGCGCACGGCCACTCTTCCACTGCGCCACGCGTTAAAATAGTTACTTAACATTTCTGTTTATGTTCAATCACATGACCGCTCTCTCTTTTTATGTGTCCTGGACAATAATAGGAGGAGGAAACATGAAAACAACGGGATTGTTAAAGACCATCTGTCAGCAACCAGTTACAGTTCAAGTTAACATAGTAACTGACTCACTTACCTTACTTTCTGGAATACTGCCCTGATCACTCCCTTAAAGGCCTACTGAAACCCACTACTACCGACCACGCAGTCTGATAGTTTATACATCAATGATGAAATATTAACATTGCAACACATGCCAATATGGCTGGTTTAGTTTACTACATAGCAATTTTTAATTTCCCGCGAAGTTTCCTGTTGAAAACGTCGCGGAATGATGACGCTTATGTTGACGCGTGCTTGTGACGTTATTGTT
This sequence comes from Nerophis ophidion, assembly GCF_033978795.1. Classification (NCBI taxonomy): domain Eukaryota; kingdom Metazoa; phylum Chordata; class Actinopteri; order Syngnathiformes; family Syngnathidae; genus Nerophis; species Nerophis ophidion. The sequence goes on from NC_084618.1 coordinate 64,956,996, forward strand.
TGGAGCGGACATTTTATCCCAGCACCACTCACGGCTAAAAGTCGTCCGATTTAATCGCATATTTACACAGTATTTTGGACATCTGTGTTGCTGAATCTTTTGCAATTTGTTCAATTAATAATGGAGACTATAAAGAAGAATGCTGTTGGTGGAAATCGGTGGATTGCAGCTGCCTTTAGCAACCAAAACACAGCCGGTGTTTCTTTGTTTGTTGTGAAGCTTTAATATGGAACAGAGCGGTCAAGCGAACATGTTTCCCGACCACATATCAACCGGCCGGTTTCGGTGAGAAAATTGTGGTAATAAGTCAGCTCTTACCGGAGACATCAGCGGAGCTTGCGTCCTCCATGGCTTCCATCAGAGACACTGGCGGTCAACACACCCCTCCGACTTTCAGGTATGACTTTATAATCTCACTAAAACACTAGTAACACAATAATCAGATATGGCAATTTCCAGAAATATCCTAGTAAATGTGTCTAATAACATCTGAATCACTCTCACTGCCCTCACCTTTTTTTTCTTTTCCTTGTGCTTTACTCTAACTTTTCTCACCCACGAATCTTTCATCCTTGCTCAAATTATGTGGGAAATTGTCGCTTTCTCGGTCCGAATCGCTCTTCCTGCTGGTGGCTATGATTATAAACAATGTGAAGATGTGAGGAGCCCGACAACCCGTGACGTCATGCGCACATCGTCTGTTACTTCCGGTACAGGCAAGGCTTTTTTATTAGCGACCAAAAGTTGCGAACTTTATCGTCGATGTTCTCTACTAAATCCTTTCAGCAAAAATATGGCAATATCGCGAAATGATCAAGTATGACAAATAGGATGGACCTGCTATCCCCGTTTAAAGGGGAACATTATTACCAGACCTATGTAAGCGTCAATATATACCTTGATGTTGCAGAAAAAAGACCATATGTTTTTTAACCGATTTCCGAACTCTAAAAGGGTGAATTTGGCGATTTAAACGCCTTTCAATTGATAGCCTGTCGAGCGATGACCTTTCACCAGTGAAGTCACAACATGAAGCAATCCGCCATTTTCTCAATCTTATTACACGCACCAAGTCAAATTAGCTCTGTTATTTTCCGTTTTTTCGACTGTTTTCCCGTACTTTGGAGACATCATGCCTCGTCGGTGTGTTGTCGTAGGGTGTAACAACACTAACAGAGACGGATTCAAGTTGCACCAGTGGCCAAAAGATGCGAAAGTCCCTCGTTTGTTCCGCACACTTTACCGACGACAGCTATGCTACGACAGAGATGGCAAGAATGTGTGGATATCCTGCGACACTCAAAGCAGATGCATTTCCAACGATAAAGTCAACGCAATCACAAAGGTACGTTTTGTTGATGTTATTGACTTATGTGGCGTGTGCTAATCAGACAAATTTGGTCACGGCATGACTGCAAGCTAATCGATGCTAACATGCTATTTAGGCTAGCTGTTTGTACATATTGCCTCATTTTTTACTTATATTTGCATCCAGCCTTTCCCTCCACCCACATTTAATGCAAAACAAACACATACCAATCATTGGTTAGAAGGCGATCGCCGAATTCGTCCGCGCTTCCTCCCGTCCCGCTGTCTATCGTGATATGGCTCAATAGCTTCAGTTTCTTCTTCAATTTCGTTTTCGCTATCTGCCTCCACACTCCAACCATCCGTTTCAATACATGCGTATTCTGTTGAATCGCTTGCGCCGCTGAAATCCGAGTCTGAATCCGAGTTACTATGCTATACCTTTCTGTGCTATCCGCCATGTTTGTATCTGGTGGCTTCACACAGTGACGTCACAGGACAATAGACGGGTGGATATAACGACGGTAAAATCAGGCACTTTGAAGCCGTTTTTCGGAATATTGCGTGATGGGTAAAATTTTGAGAAAAACTTTGAAGAATAAAATAAGCCACTGGGAACTGATGTTCCCCTTTAAATAAGAAAATCTCATTTCAGTAGGCCTTTATTGTATTAGCAAATAAACCACTGCTGAGTGGCTTTGTGGTTACAGTGTCCGCCCCTGAGACTGGGAGGTTGTTAGTTCAAACCCAAGCCAATCATAGCAAAGTCTACAAAAAAATGGGACCCATTGCCTCCCTGCTTGGCACTCAGCATCAAGGGTTGGAATTGGGGGTTAGATCACCAAAAACGATAACCGAGCGCGGCACACGCTGCTCAATGCTCCCCTCACCTCCCAGAGGGTGAACAATGGGATGGGTCAAATGCAGAGGACAAATTCCACCACACCTAGTGTGTGTGTGTGTGTGTGTGTGTGACTATTATTGGGACTTTAACACTTGCATGCATGACAGTTAGCTGGTTGTCTGTTCTGGTGGGAAACAACAGTAAAACACCTAAAAGTCTAAACTCCAGCAAAGTCAAGTAATGGTTTAAAATGTGTTGACATGTGCATGCTAACGCGAGCTAACGTACTCGGACGCTAGCAAGGCTTGACACTTTTATCGTCAAGCTAGCGCTAGTTCCGGTTTTACGCCGTAGAGTTTTTATTTCCACTTGATAGTCGACGTTTTGCTTTCTTGGCATTCCTGTCGTGTTGTTCGTGGGAGTTGTGTGAACAAGGGCTGGGAATGACTTGGCGGAAATAAGCAAACACCTCCATGGGTCATCGGCCAAAGCAGAGTCCGTTTGAACTGTAACTAGACGCGCGCCCAGCCCGTTGGTGTTAGCTACTTACGTCATGTCGTCCTCAAACCGCATAACATTGTCGTCAAAATCTTACCCGTTTAGTCCTTTACAGGGGTGAAATACCACGCCAAGCGCCAAACCAGGAGGTTACGTTTAACCTAGGACATCGAAGAAGCCCCTCGGCGTGTCGCCGTCGTCAGTCGGCCCTCCTCGGCTCGACAACTGGAGTGAGATGCCAGGATGGACCCAATGCTGCGTTCAAGACTGTCGGAAATGTTACAATCACTATGGACCCTATGCTGCGTTCAGAGTTTTTTGCAACTGTTGCAATTAGGGCTGCGAATATTTGGGTGTCCCACGATTCAATTCAATATCGATTCTTGGGGTCACGATTCGATAATATATCGATTTTTTTCGATTCAACGCGATTCTCGATTCAAAAACGATATTTTTCCAATTCAAACAATTCTGTATTCATTCAATACATAGGATTTCAGCAGGATCTACCCCAGTCTGCTGACATGCAAGCAGAGTAGTAATTTTTTTTTAAAAGCTTTTATAATCGTAAAGGACAATGTTTTATCAACTGATTGCAATAATGTAAATTTGTTTGAACTATTAAACAAACCAAAAATATGACTTATTTTATCTTTGTGAAAACATTGGACACAGTGTGTTGTCAAGCTTATGAGATGCAATGCAAGTGTAAGCCACATTGTTCTTTATTTTTAATAAACGTCTAATGATAATGTCAATGAGGGATTTTTAATCACTGCTATGCTGAAATTATAAATAATATTGATACTGTTGGTGATGATATTCATTTTTGTTTCACTACTTTTGGTTTGTTCTGTGTCGTGTTTGTGTCTCCTCAATTGCTCTGCTTATTGCAGTTCTGAGTGTTGCTGGGTCAGGTTTGGTTTTGGAATTGGATTGCATTGTTATGGTATTGCTGTGTATTGTTTTGTTGGATTGATTAAAAAAATATAAAAATTGGATTTAAAAAAAAATTAGAATCGATTCTGAATCGCACAATGTGAGAATAGCGATTCGTATTCGAATCAATTTTTTCCCACACCCCTAGTTGCAATCATTTGATGTGAGTTCCTTGTAACAAAGTAGAGTGACATTAGACATTAACATGTTTTTAAATTGGTTAAACTGCTTAAGTTACTTAACGCTTGTTATTGAGTTATTGTGTAGAAATATGGGGAAACAACGACAAACGTGCACTTCGTTCACTAACTGTGTTACAAAAAATATTAATTAGAATAATACATAATGTTGGATATAGAGAATTACTAAGCCTTTATTTATTGAATCACAATTATTCAAATTTGACGATTTGGTGCATTTGCAAACAGCTAAATTTATGGACATAGCCAACTGTAAGCTATATCCAAGAATGTACAACAATTCTTCTCAACAAAAGAGGAGAAATATAACCTTAGAGGAAAATCTAATTTAAAACATTTGTATGCACGTGAATTGATTAACGTGGACCCCGACTTAAACAAGTTGAAAAACGTATTCGGGTGTTACCATTTAGTGGTCTATTGTACGGAATATGTACTGAACTGTGCAATCTACTAATAAAAGTATCAATCAATCAATCAATCAATCAATCAATCAATCAATCAATCAATCAATCAATCAATCGTACAACACTTAAAATCTTTAGCATATCAGTTTGTGGAATTAAATCATGGAATGGATTAACCAAATAAATCAAACAAAGCACCTGCAATATGATTCACTTTAAGAGACTGTTCAAACTACAAGTGTTCACAAAGTACACAGAACAAGAATTATGATGAACATCTTGACTTTTTTTTCTTTTTTTAGACAAAGATTATTTATATAATTAATATTTGTTTGCTTACTATGTTATATTATTTATTTGTTCACTGTTCTGTAACAGAGAACAAGGACATTTGATAAAATTGCTATGGTATGAAAATGGATAGGATTAAATAAGCTCTGCTTCTTCCTACTCCTTTTCGGACGTGCTGTAATGAAACAACTGGAATTGCGTGATGCATATTACATTGTATCTTAGGCATCCATCCAGCCATCCATTTTCTACCGCTTATTCCCTTTGGGGTCACGGGGATATATCCCAGCTACAATCAGGCGGAAGGCGGTGTACACCCTGGACAAGTCGGCACCTCATTGCATGTTTGGAATAAACTGAAACTGAACTGAACTGAACCCTTAAGATATCTTTGACACATTTTTTTTGCCTTTGTTTTGTTTGTGTTCTTAGGTAAAATCAAGGAAATAAAGAATGGTTCCCAACTACAATTGCAATGCTTTTTTAACTGTTTTTGGTCATGTACATGGCCCTTCACAAGTTGTCCACCAGATGCCGCTGTTGTTCCATTTCAAAGACTAGGGCATGGTTTTTCACCTTTTAGAGTTTTCAACACGGGTGGCTTTCAGGCTCAAGTATTAAGTTATGACATTTGTTTTTTGCAGCAGTTTTTAGGAAGCTGACATTTTTGTCTTGAGAACTTTGGGTGGTATAGCTCGGTTGGTAGAGCGGACGTGTCAGCAACTTGAGGATTGCACGTTCGATCCCCGCTTCTGCCATCCTAGTCACTGCCGTTGTTTCCTTGGGCAAGACACTTTACCCACCTGCTCCCAGTGCCACCCACACTGGTTTGAATTTAAAAATTTGTTATTGGGTTTCACTATGTAAAGCGCTTTGAGTCACTAGAGAAAAAGCGCTGTATAAATATAATTCACTTCACTTTGTGGGTTTTTTGTAGAAAAATAATGCATAACAATGTAAGTTGCTACCAATCATTGGCCATCCCATAGTTAATAATAACAAACAAAACATTTGTGATTTTTTCAATGATAATTATTCTACTTTAATAATTATATGATAGAACTGTTCTTTTTGCCACTATCCTATATTTACTCCATATGGTGCTGCGCTACTAGAATCTCAATGAACATGAGAGCACACATCTAGAGGATCAATAAAGTTACATCTAAGAAAATATTTACAAACAAGTTTTTCACATATAATTTATTTAGTAATATTACCTAAAAAAAAATCTGTTTTTGGGAGGCTGACATTTTTGTCAGTGCAGTAAAATATGAACTTCAAGGTACTAATTTTTATGACCTTTTTCTACCACATATTCTAAAAGGAAATGTCTTTATGTTAAAAGAATACGCGTTCATGTCTATAACGTAAGATAAACACTCAAAAATCACAGTATACGCACGCACATGGATTTAGGATTTATTATTGTAACCATAACAATAGGGTGACTCTCTTTATTTTAACCATCAATTCAATCAGAACTTATTTTTTATTTTTAAATCACAGGCAATAGTTATAATAGTGCACTTTTATACTTAAATTATGATACAGACATTTTTTTAAACACCTTATTCTACTGTCCCTTATGGATGGAGAATAGTTTACAATCTTGGCCACATTTGGGTCAGTGACAGTGAAGGTGTCGTGTGTGTGAGAGAAGATGAACGATGATGATGGTGAGCAATCATAAAGTGAGTGATGAAGTGCTACACAACATGTGAGGGGGGACACATTGCTCAAAAGGACGAGGCGGAAAAAGCAAGAGGTGAAGCCTTTTAGAGTTTCAGTAGCGTTCCTCTGTTTAGACCTAAAAGTTCAATCTGCAGCAGCTTATTGTTACTCAGCCATCATCCACCAATCTCCCAGAGATAAACATGGTGAATGACATGAACAAAAAAATCCCTCCATACTGCTATCAGTGTCTTAGACATTAAAAAAAAAGTGCTAGAAAAACATTTATGGAAAAATGTTTTGTTGGCATATCTTTGCAAATAAATTAATAAATAGATGGCTGTATACGTGAATAAATATGTAAACAAAACAACCTAAATTAGCACTCATTGGACAACATCCTGGACATCTGTTGCATATTGTGCTGTATGGAAGACTGGTGATGAGTATCAGCTAGTCTATTAGAGTACTTGAGGAATACTACATGACCATATGAGTCGCCGTGATGACTATAAACGCTGTGTTCTGAAAGGCTTTGCTCGCTTCTCCTCGTTCCAAAGTCCAGTTCAAGCAGGAATGTGAGAAAGTGTATAGATGAATATCCTGTTGTGTGTCCTTCATGGGAATACTCGGTAAGGAGGAAAGCTTGACGAGAGAGGCCAGGAATGTCTTTCTCTTTCAATGTGAGACAAACAGCTCTGATGAGGTTCATGGAAATATTCACACATAGTGTTTTTTTCTCTCTCCATAGAGTAAGTTCATATTTCTGTTGAAATTTAAAAAAAATTCTTCAGAGCAACAGGAGTCCAATGCAAAAATGGAAAATGCATTAGTTCATCTTGTCTCTGAGTAGAAATAGCAAGAAAGAAAATAATACCCAGTCTGTTTCATCTTTCCAGCACGGACGCATGTCTGTCTTTGCTGCTCTCGCTGCATGTCCTCAAAGGAAATAAATAACTAAATAAAAATATATTTTTCACATTCACTTACTTAGCTTACTTGGTTGGTTTTCTTTGAGTCAGTGTCGGCCGCTGCCTTCCTGAGCAGATCAGCTCAAGCCCACTCGGAGAGCAGGCCAAAGGATGCTAACGCTGCAGGTTTAATTAGCCGCATGTTTTAGTATGGACTAGTAGTTGCATGTTGCCTGAGAGTGACATGAACACACACAGGTTCATTTTAGGAGTGAGAGCCAAGACAACACGCTTAATTCTTTTTGGTATAAAATGCTGTAGTACAATGCTATGGTGGCCCAGCCTATCGGGTCATATCAGCTTCCTTTTTCAGGCGGATTTGCTAACTGGCATGCACATTGGCGCTTCAAAATCCTAGTTAGGACTTTGGGAAGCTGTATCTACCATGGATACCACACTACTCATTCACATAGTATGTTTCCATTAAAGGATGATCCCATCTTTTTCATTTAAGGGTTAGAATCCAGGTAATCCAAAGGATCAAAACCTTTGCTCAAAACAAAACACAACGGGGAAAGGCTCAATCCTTGTTAATATCTATCTAGCCAAGGAAGGATAGCAGAAGTGTGTGGCTCGCATGAATGCTTGGAGATGAAGTTAAAAGAGTTTTAGTATTGGTTGGGCATCCTGCTGCGTGCTTGCACTTTGCAACCTACGGTTGAGATTGAGTTCCGTTGGTGGACAGCAGTCGGGTTCTCTCTTTCGCTGAGCCTCTGCGCTGCAGAACTCCCCCGCTGCCTCCAATGCCTGCGGCATCTGTTCGGTCGCCCCACTCGCACCTGTCGCCCCCACCCTCTGAGCGCCTCGAGTTTTGGCGGGTGGGGGTCCTGTGGGGTCGTCCGTTCTTCTCATCTGGGAAAGGATCAGGAGACGAGAACAGAAAAGTAACTTTTATGTACACATGCTATACTTAATTTTGAGGCAATATGAAGCTCCGATTAGGAAAACAAGTCAAAACCTTTTATACATCTATAGCCTTTTTCTGTGTTGATTGGAAAACAAGTCAACACATTTTATACATCTATAGCCTTTTTCTGTGTTGATTGTTGTTTGTATATCTGTGTTGGCCCTGTGATGAGGTAGCGACTTGTCCAGGGTGTACCGCGCCTTCCGCCCGAATGCAGCTGAGATAGGCTCAATGCTCCCCCCGTCACCCAAAAAAGGGACAAGCGGTAGAAAATGGATGGATTGAGGTATGCTAAAGCAGCAAAAAACGACATTGTGTTAAATGAAGAGTTTCCTGAAGCTATCTCTGAGAGTTGATATAATAATGTAACTGCATCATAAAGCGTACGTGAACTCCATGGTGTTTCAGGGATGAATAGTCTCTCCTATTGCTATTGTACTATTTTTTTCAGCTATAATTACATTAATCATTAGTAATGTAGCAGCCTAAAAATATAACATTTACATAATACAAATCAACTACAAGCTTCCCAAATTATGTAGTATATTAAGCATGATGAGTTGAGCATATGTCACCATGTAGCCCCACTTTTAACTCTTTTTTTCAAACGCTTATTGCAAAAGCTTTTTAAGTTGACTTAGGGACGGCGTGGCGCAGTGGAAGAGTGGCCGTGCGCAACCCGGGGGTCACTGGTTCAAATCCCACCTAGAACCAACCTCGTAACGTCTGTTGTGTCCTGAGCAAGACACTTCACCCTTGCTCCTGATGGGTGCTGGTTGGCGCCTTGCATGGCAGCTCCCTCCATCAGTGTGTGAATGTGTGTGTGAATGGGTATATGTGGACGTAGTGTCAAAGCGCTTTGAGTACCTTGAAGGTAGAAAAGCGCTATACAAGTACAACCCATTTATTTATTTATTCATTTATAGTAATTCATTATTTTGTCATTATTTTGACTTACTAAGTCATTATTTTGACTTGGTTAATTACTAAGTCAAAATATTGAAGTCATAATAATGACATACTTGGTATCTCAGGTAAGTAGGACTGTTTTGTGTTTTAAGATATACATCGCCATTCAGCAAATGGAGCGATAAAAAACTAAATTGTAGGCTTCTTGGAGACGTGATGGCAATAGCCTGAGTTACACTATTCTTTACACCCACCCACCTGTGCCGGGCAGCACCAACTGGGAAACACTGTACCACTGTACATGTTGGTGTGTTCGCAGCATTCAAAGCCTGTTTTATCGTGTTTCACACGTAGCATTTAGTAGGCTATAAGGCTAGCTAGCTGCAGGCTACAAACAACATCCATCCATCTGGTTGCTGGGGGTCAGTAGAGCCTATTTTAGCTGCTATCGGGCGAAAGGCGGGGTACACCCTGGACAAGTCGCCACCTCATCACAGGGCCAACACAGATAGACAGGCTACATTCACACTCACATCCATTCACTTGGGACAATTTTAGTGTTGCCAATCAACGTACAGTATTTTTGAAAAAAGCATACCGTCTGTTTACATTTAGTCATGGGTAAGCACAAAAATGAGTGAGTATTATTTTTGGAACAGCAGCACAGTGATCAAAGTATTCAAAAGTAATAATGGCTTATTTTTTCAGGCAAACATGCATATCAATAGAGGCTGGGCACCCTCACTCAATAACATAAGAGACACATAAGAGATGACAGCCGCAGATTAGGGGCAAATTGAACGGAAGACAAAGAGCCTTTACAGCCTCTGCATTCTGAAATTCTTCACCGGTATAAAAACTGACTGTTGACAAAAAATGGATATGTTTGGTTTCAAAAATGGTGGCAGCTTACTCAAATTTCTTGTTCATTGGATGTGCTCGTATGTATAAATTACACCAATTTTACCTTTTTTCTCTCTCAATGTAGTGATCATTTGGAATAGTGTACAACAGTTTGTCTCGGTACAGTCCCTTGATCTTTTATTTTGTACAATCCATTTTAATCCAGTTTGTTGCTGTCGCTCACATTACTGGGTGTACAGTACAGTCATGTAAACAAAAGTTTTGACAAGCAAAAATGATTACAGCTGCCTCACAATTAATTGCCTAATCACATGCCCTTTCGAGCCCTATAATATACATGCGAATCATTTTAAAAACTGCTTTTTATTAATTGTGATAAATTGTATTTTTATAGCTAGGGTACAATGTGGAAGCAGGCAATAATTGGAGAGTGGCATAAAATTTTTAATCAAAAGGTAATTTATCATCGATATTGTACAATACAGCAGCAACAGAATCAATGTTGTAATAGAATGTGTTTCATACTCCTGATACTTTAAATGTAGTTACATTGCACATAGTTTTATTATTTTACATTAAGGTACTACATAAATAAACTTTTAAAAGATGCATGTGTATATATTTCATGAGCTACATGATTTGCCATGATGCATGCACAATCTCACCAGATAGGGCTTGCACCAGGGGTTGATCATGGGAGCTGAGAAGTTGGGCTTGGATTGTTTCCACCACTCGTCTGAACCTGCGACTTGGACCTAAAGATGCACATGAAAATGTTAATTAACAGCAGTGGTTATTGTACCAAACATTATTACTGCATTTCCAGAGCATAAAGCATAAAGTTGAAGTTTATGGTGAAGTTTAATGAGGAAAACAATGCTGTCATGATCCCATATGACAGTTTTGACTTTGTTCACAATTTTCCTGTGTTTTGTATAATTTCCTGTCCTGGTGCTCGAGCCTATTTAGTCTCACCAGAGCTGGATCATTGCGCTTTGTACCTTGACAAGTATTGGTCTTCTGTGCATTTTCATGCTGTGCTAGTTTGTTTTGCACTACCTCTGTTTTCCCAAAGTAACCATACTTCTTTCCTGCACATTGCTCTGCATCCTTGGGTTTAGACCAGGGGTCGGCAACCTTTACCACTCAAAGAGCCATTTTGACCAGTTTCACAAAATAAAGAAAACTATGGGAGCCACAAGACTCTTTTGAAATTTAAAATGAAATAACACAGCGTACAAAGTCTTTTTTTGCTTTGTGCTATGTATCAACCAGGGGTCTCAGACACACGGCCTGCACCTTAATATGAAAATTTAATGTTAGCGCGGCCCGCGAGTTTTATTTGAATGCCGCTTGACAACATCACATTCCAACCATCTCAATTTTTCTGGGAGACTACTGAATTTCAGAGCAACTATTCTTTCAACTGTCTGCTGGTTTTTACTCTAACAACAATAATAAGGGTGTGTTATGATGACAATGCGTTTAGCGCCCTCTACAACCGTAACAAACAGCTTACCAGCCCATTCATATGTTGTATGAGGCTTCTGCAGACACACCTAAGCGACTGCAAGGCATACTTGTTTAACAGCCATACAGGTTAAACTGAGGGTTGAGATATAAACAACTTTACCACACTTACTAATATGCGCCACACTGTGAAACCACACCAAACAAAAATGACTAACACATTTTGGGAGAACATCCGCACTGTAACACAACATAAACACAACAGAACAAATACCGAGAATCCCATGCATCCTAACTCTTCCGGGCTACATTATACACCCCCACTACCACCAAACCCTGCCCCCCCCCTGCCTACCTCAACTGAAGCACGGAGGGGCGGGGTAGTGGGGGTGTATAATATTAACACAGATACGACTGCATATACGGCGGATACTACAAATATCAAAAATAGTTTCTCTCGTTTTGATGAAATAACATTAGAAGAATTGTTACAACGTGTAAATGGAATAAAACAAACAACATGTTTACTTGACACACTTCCTGGGAAACTTATCAAGGAGCTTTTTGTATTATTAGGTCCATCAGTGCTAAATATTATAAACCTATCACTTTCCTCGGGCACTGTTCCCCTAGCATTCAAAAAAGCGGTTATTCATCCTCTCCTTAAAAGACCTAACCTCGATCCTGACCTCATGGTAAACTACCGACCGGTGTCTCACCTTCCCTTTATTTCGAAAATCCTCGAAAAAATTGTTGCAGAGCAGCTAAATGAACACTTAGCGTTTAACAATCTATGTGAAACCTTTCAATCCGGTTTCAGGGCAAATCACTCTACTGAGACAGCCCTCGCAAAAATGACTAATGATCTATTGCTAACGATGGATTCTGATGCGTCATCTATGTTGCTGCTCCTCGATCTTAGCGCTGCTTTCGATACCGTCGATCATAATATTTTATTAGAGCGTATCAAAACATGAATTGGTATGTCAGACTTCGCCCTGTCTTGGTTTAACTCTTATCTTACTGACGGTGCAGTGCGTCTCCCATAACAGTATGACCTCGGACTATGTTAAGGTAACGTATGGAGTTCCCCAGGGTTCGGTCCTTGGCCCTGCACACTTCAGCATTTACATGCTGCCGCTGGGTGACATCATACGCAAATACGGTATTAGCTTTCACTGTTATGCTGATGACACCCAACTCTACATGCCCCTAAGGCTGACCAACACGCCGGACTGTAGTCAGTTGGAAGCGTGTCTTAATGAAATTAAACAATGGATGTCCGCTAATTTTTTGCAACTTAACGCCAAAAAAACGAAAATGCTGATTATCGGTCCTGCTAGACACCAACCTCTATTTAATAATACAACTTTAACATTTGACAACCAAATAATAAAACAAGGTGACTCGGTAAAAAAATCTGGGTATTATCTTCGACCCAACTCTCTCCTTTGAGTCACGCATTAAAAGCGTTACTAAAACGGCCTTCTTTCATCTCCGTAATATCGCTAAAATTCGCTCCATTTTGTCCACTAAAGACGCCGAGATCATTATCCATGCGTTTGTTACGTCTCGTCTCGATTACTGTAACGTATTATTTTCGGGTCTCCCCATGTCTAGCATTAAAAGATTACAGTTGGTACAAAATGCGGTTGCTAGACTTTTGACAAGAACAAGAAAGTTTGATCACATTACGCCTGTACTGGCTCACTTGCACTGGCTCCCTGTGCACTTAAGATGTGACTTTAAGGTTTTACTACTTACGTGTGTGTATATGTGTAAGTGGCAACACAAAGTGCTTAACATAAAATAAATAAAAATAAAATCAATAAAAGACAGAAGAAAACCCACAAACACAACACTATTAACAATAACAAACAGCATCTTTGGAGCATCCACACTAGGCAATAACTAAAATGAACACCATCCAAAATATATTACAAAACATTATGAAGTATATTAATAAATGTAATATAAATAATACATAAATACATGAATAAAACATAAAATAGAGAGAATCCATCCATCTATCCATTTTCTACCGCTTATTCCCTTTCGGGGTCGCGGGGGGCGCTGGCGCCTATCTCAGCTACAATCGTCAATAAATAGAATAGGAAATAACAGAACATAAATAAACATACAACATTTTAGGAGGGTTTGAAATGATCAGTAAAAAGCCTGATTAAATAGGTGTAGCTTTAACCTTTTAATAAAAAAATATCAACAGGCTCTGCAGGCGGATCCACAGGTGGGGGGCATAGTGGCTTTATGCCGCCTCAATTTGAGTCTTTGTTCTGGTATTTGGTAAAGTTAAAAGTTTGTGTCCAGAAGACCTCAAGATCCATCAGGGTTGATACAGTAAAAGCATAGATAAGAAGGCGCAAGGCCTTTGAGACATTTAAAGACTTATAATAGAACTTTAATGCCGACCCTGAAGAGGACATGGAGCCAATGCAGCAACTTTGAAATTGGTTTAATGTACTCCCGCCCTCTGGTCCTCATCAGCACGTGCACCTGCGTTTTGTAATAATTGTAGAATTCTAATATTTGTTCTGGAAAGACTAGAGACCATTACAATAGTCTAAGCGACAGGAAATAAAAGCATGCCTTAGCATCTCTGTGTTGGCCTGAGACAGAAACGGGTGGACTCTCTTTCTCTGTCTCTTACTATTGTATTTTGATATACATTCTCTTAACTTACCTGATATGAGGGTGAACGTCACGCTGTAGATTCCCGTCTCTCTCCTGCCCTCCCTCTCGGCCCTCTCCCGGTCCCGCTCTCTCTCGCCCTCGGAGAAGGCAATATCCACCTGAAACTTGACGGGCTTCTGGAAGACGGAAGGGCCGCCGGAGGACTTGTATTCGGCTCTGAAGCTTGTCTGGGAGATGACGCTGTGGCTGAGCGACGGGATCTGTGTGGTGGGGAGACAGAGAAGAAGCCGAGAGACCGACAGACTTACGAGGCGGGAGAAGTACGGAGGGCCGACGTGAGTGTAAAAGGGAGACAAAGGGTGAGGGTGAGGAGAGGAGAGAAAGAGTGAGCCGTGGGCGAAAGCAAAGTGATTCATCAACATGCAACTTGTGAGCAAGACTGAAAAAAAGAGGACACAGATATAAAAACTGAGATGAAGCGCATAGGTCAAGAGAGTGAATGTGAATAAGGCCAAGCTAGTGAGCATAGTGATATGTGACAGCACAATAAATACTTACAGACAGGAAAGCGTGGACAATGTCGGCTTTGACAGAACTCAGAGGTTTGTCTCTGATCACCACAAAGATCTGCTCCTCTTTTTCCAGGCCAATGAAGTTGCCAAACCATGACTTCTTAGCCAACCTATTAGGGCACAGGTAGCAGAAATAAACAAGAGGAGAGCAGGAATTTGGACATTTTAACATTTAGGTGACTTACTCAGGGCTGGATTCTGGTGTTAAACTGGACATGTCTTCTGATGTTGGAACTAAAATAGACATGTTTAATTACATGTGCAATTCTGCATATAATATAGATAGAATTGGTACACTTGAGAACCAGTATCCTCTGCAGTGGACATTTCTGTTTTGCATTACAAATGTTTCATGAATTTGTAAACGACAAAGGAAACGTAATGTCAGCTGCAGAGGATGCTGGTTCTCAAGAGGATATACAAGGCTGTTCACCTTGCAGTTTGCGGCGATGGAACCGAGGAGAACCCAGCAAGTTGTTCTTAAAAGAATTCAGGCGAGTTCTCCAATGGGCGGAGCTGCTTGCCGCTATCCCGCTACCTCCTGGGCTGGAGGGCGGGGTCAGCGAAAGAGAGCCCACCCCGCCCCCTCCCTCTGCCCGCGAGGAGGATGAGGACGAGGAGGAGGAGGGTGGGGTGGAGGAAGGGTGGTGAGGGTGGTGGACAGGGGTGCCCAAAGGCGTGGGCAACGGAGAGCCCTGGGGAGTGACCTGTGGCACAGAGTGGGCAGAGTTTGGGTACAAGGTCTTAGTCACGGACTTAAGGACAGATGACGAAGGGAAGAAGAAACGGGGAATGGGTGAGAGAAGCGGAGAAGGGGATGGGGAGCGGGAGGATGGGTTGTGTCGAGGCAGGGATTTGATTGGCTGGAGGTGAGGCCGTTCGGTGGGTCCCTTGGTGGGCAGGGTCTGGGTCTTTGGATGGGGGGGAGCTTTGGGCTTTTCGAGGGCCCGTGTTGTGCGAGGTGTCGTGACGCTTCCCTGTTTGGGCTCCTTTGTTTGGGGAGTAACGGCAGCAGAGATGACATCTGATTGGCTGAAAGTGAAGATGGGGCTTTGATAGGACTGGGGAGTGGGTTTTGTGGGGTTTGGGGCAAATGGAAAACAAGAAAGAGAGGGGATGGAACATGGAGAAAGAAGGATGGAAATGAATATCATGCTTCATGACAGAAGACTGCATCTTGTGAGTTGTGAAAGTGTCCAATGAAAGTCTAACCGTGACAAAACATTGATATCATACAGTGACAGTTGTGGTAGAGACAGGTGCAATGATTCAATTACTTTCCTAAATACACGCATACATTAGCTGTTCATGCAAGGTATGGAAGAGAAGTGACATGAGCAGAGTAAAAAAGTGAAAATGTCACACAAACCTGCCGAATGAGGTTTAACCTGAGGAGCTTGATTTGTGATAATGTTCAAAAATAATTAGAGGAGATTGATACATGGGATGTTTCTGGACGTTAGGTGTGGTTTTAACAAAACATGTGCAATGTAATCATTTTCAAAGTATTCTTGTACAAAGTATCTCTTAGAAACTTTACATCAGGGAGATAACAATGTTAATAATAGACTTTGGCATTTTGTTCAGCCATTGCCAGCAAGTAGAGCAGCAACAGCTGAGTCTTACCCTGGGACTACTGAGTGGGCTGGAGGAGAGACCAGTGGAAGCTCCACTCACTGAGCGAGACCTGAAGGTGCATCAAAACAGCTCATTCATTAAAATGTACATAATGTTGTATTCCACACAGAACATAAGTTGGATGTACTGTACCTCTGACTGTGTGCCGTGTCCAGGGCCCTGCGTGGAGGCGTGGGAGACCCCTGTTCAGTGACACTCAGCACCTCCAGGCTCTTCCTCTCTGGACGGCAGCGTCCATGTCGCGTCAGCATGGGAGAGTCAACGCGCTTTCTAGGAGGATCTGCACAGTAACCAGTAAAAATCCCGAATTTGCATACATTTATATGGACATCCTCGAGCAGACATCCTTAAATCAAGACTACAAACATCCCAAAATAAGATAGTCAGGCTACTTCTCAAACTTCCACTACAGATCTCACCTCACTCCTACCCACTTCACCAAAGTGGTCTTGCTCAGCATGGAGGACAGAGTTAAACAACTTGCATTGAACCTCGTATACAAAATTTGCTACACCTCCCTGATACTGATGTACATGTCAAACTACTTGACCGCCATAACCACAACACTCGGGGGAGTTTCACAAATCACATCAAACCCAGATTCCAATCTAACAAGGGTCTTAACTCATACTCCTTTAATGCCACTTCAATATGGAATTCACTCCCAAAAGGTGTAACAGAAAGTGCATCCCTGTCCTCCTTCAAAACTGCGCTGAAAGAGCACCTTCAAGCGGTTTAAAATTTTACCTAAAACCATCCAAACCCTCCACATCCCACCCTCGGATTGTAAATAATTGTATATGTTTTCTCATGCTCTCTGAGCTTCTACCATTCACGGCTTGCAGTAAATATACACAAAAAGTCGGGACCTACATTTCTACATTATTATGATGCCTATAGTGACTCTGTTTTAAACATTATTTTGCATGATGACTGTATTATGCTGATAGTGTACCCCGCCTAACGCCCGAATGCAGCTGAGATAGGCTCCAGCACCGAAAGAGACAAGCGGTAGGAAATGGATGGATATATTTGTACCATGAATGGATTACCGAGTACCCCGACTTAAACAAGTTGCAAAAGTTATTCAGGTGTTAACATTTAGTGGTCAATTGTACAGAACATGTAATGTACAGAGTAAACTTTACATCATCAAATAATGTATTCTCTTCCCTCACAATCTGCTAATAAAAAGCTTCAATGAGTGAATTAAAAGGACTACTAATCATTCTGTATAGTTGCTATTTGTATTTTGGTCAGAGTTATATTATTCAAACCAAAAAAAAACAAGAACACCACCAGCTGGCTTATGTTAACAATTGTGGTTTAACAGAACATACATATTTTTTAAATTTTCCATATTTTTAATATTATTATCTCAATATAATAAATTGTTTGTCACTAAGGGCAGTCAGATAACAAACCCACACGCAACAAGCAACTAACAATTTGCAGTCATGCTTTTGTTGCAATAGACCAGGGATCACGAACCTTTTTGAAACCAAGAGCTACTTCTTGGGTACTGATTAATGCGAAGGGCTACCAGTTTGATACACACTTAAATAAATCGCCAGAAATAGCCAATTTGCTCAATTTACCTTAAATAAATATATATATATATATATATATATATATATATATATATATATGTAGGTGTGGGAAAAAAATCACAAGACTACTTCATCTCTACAGATCTGTTTCATGAGGGGTTCCCTCAATCATCAGATGATTGAGGGAACCCCTCATGAAACAGATCTGTAGAGATGAAGTAGTCTTGTGATTTTTTTCCCACACCTACATATTGCGCTCTACCACGGTATCGAGCACTATTCTCTGGATAATCCAATCAAGACACATATATATATATATATATATATATATATATATATATATAAATGAGTATTTCTGTCTGTCATTCCACTGTACATTTTTTTTCCTTTTACGGAAGGTTTTTTTTGTAGAGAATAAATGATGAAAAAAAACACATAATTGAACGGTTTAAAAGAGGAGAAAACAGGAAAAAAAAGAAAATTTAATTTTGAAACATAGTTTATCTTCAATTTCGACTCTTTAAAATTCAAAATTCCACCGAAAAAAAGAAGACAAATACTAGCTAATTCGAATCTTTTTGAAAAAAATATAATTTATGGAACACCATTAGTAATTTTTCCTGGTTAAGATTAATTTTAGAATTTTGATCACATGTTTTAAATAGGTTAAAATCCAATCTGCACAAATTGGACCAAGCTATGTTTCTAACAAAGACAAATCATTATTTCTTCTAGATTTTCCAGAACAAACATTTTAAAATACATTCAAAAGACTTTGAAATAAGATTTAAATTTGATTCTAAAGATTTTCTAGATTTGCCAGAATATTTTTTTTGAAGTTTAATCATAATAAGTTTGAAGAAATATTTCACAAATATTCTTCGTCGAAAAAACAGAAGCTTGAATGAATAATTAAATTAAAATGTATTTATTATTCTTTATAATAAAAAAAAAAATACTTGAACATTGATTTAAATTGTTAGGAAAGAAGAGGAAGGAATTTGAAAGGTAAAAAGGCATATGTGTTTAAAAATCCTAAAATCATTTTTAAGGTTGTATTTTTTCTCTAAAATTGTCTTTCTGAAAGTTATAAGAAGCAAAGTAAAAAAAAAAATGCATTTATTTAAACAAGTGAAGACCAAGTCCTTAAAATATTTTCTTAGATTTTCAAATTCTATTTGAGTTTTGTCTCTCTTAGAATTAAAAATGTCGAGCAAAGCGAGACCAGCTTGCTAGTAAATAAATCAAATTAAAAAAATAGTGGCAGCTCACTGGTAAGTCCTGCTATTTGAGCTATTTTTAGAACAGGCCAGCGGGCGACTCATCTGGTCCTTACAGGCTACCTGGTGCCCGCGGGCACCGCGTTGCTGACCCCTGCAATAGACTGTACATTCAATGATAGACAATGTTAATAGCTAAACTTTGTCAAATCACTTTTAGCTGATAAAACACTTTAACTAATATATGTGCGTGAAGTACTTGGGGCGTAGTTAATGTGCTTAAAGCCAGAAGAGAGTGCGATATAATGCTTAAAACACTTTCAAAGGTTAGCATCCTTTGGAAGTGAAACAGCTGCTTGAGGTTAACAGCATCCCTTTAAAGAACTGTGGAAAAAGCTAAAAGTATCTTCAGCTTCAGCTTCCCTTTAGAAGTAAAGCTATACTGCCTCCTAGAGACTGACCAGCATCATTGCGTGGAGGCAAGTCCTCGTCCTCATAGCTGGGGTAGCGCTCTTTCCTGTCAAGTAGTAGGTAATAAATCATCTTCTCTTGGTTTTCTCTGAAAGGAACAAACACAACAAATAAGACACAGTCGTTAAGGAGTTCAGCGCTGTACAAGAAAAGTGAAAAGTTTTGCTTAAAATTTGACCATCTGGTCTCTTCTAAAAACAATCAGTCAATACCTTTAACAATAACCCAATACAAAATTATTTATGTTTTCAAAAGGAAGAACCTGACTAATTTGATTTTTTTGAAACAAATTTTAAAGAACAGCTTTCCTTTTTTATTTACATTTTTTGTGGAATGGCTGCCTGAGTTCAAACGGGCCTCCGTTGTTTCTATTCAAGTCGTCAGCTTCTTTTTATTAGCTGTTAGGTTAGTACGCTTACTAGTAAGCATTTTTTGTGCCGGCTTGAGCAGCTCTATCAACATGATTTTCTTCATCTATAAACATCCTCAATCCTATAGAACATGAGTCCAAATGAAAACCACAATTTGGAAAGATAGCAGGCACTTGTAAAGAGCGCACCTTGAAATGGAATTAATTATAAAACATGAGTTAAAGCCTTGGCTAAATTCCTTTGTAAAAAAAAATTATCTTAGCAGTTTGGAACAGGCCTAATAAAAACCAGATGGCGCCAAAAACATCCTAAAATTATACTCAATTTCATTTGAGGTACAACTGGCCTTTAAGTAACCCATTTGTCATATTTGGGATTGTGAAAAAGAATTAAGGGGTGGCTTACTCTTCACATTGCAAATCCCGCGTGAGCTTGACCCTGTCTCTGAAACAGCCCAGCGAGTGCATGCTGTCAAGCACATCTGGGTCCAGCTCAGTCAGGGATAAGATTCGCCTCACACACACTCTTCTGGGAGGAGGCTGCTCAGGACAAGGCTCATTACGACCACCCCTGGGACACACACACACACATGCGTGTCATGAGTATAATGAATGTGACTGAATATGATGTAGCATCACTTAAAAATAGTACTTCACAGAAAAATGACTGTATACTCACAGATACCAAGCATGTTTCTGAATAGTCTCAAGCTGTAAGACAGACAAGAGGAGAATGGTAATATTATTTTTTATAGGGGTAGCACACAGTTGAATCTTTTTCACTTTTGTTTCTATATTCTTGTTGTGTCCCTACTCGCCCCTAGTCGTTCTAAAAAATCTTATTTTTAATGATGTCACTTCATGGGCATGATACGGCATCTGACCCACTGCTAAGCAGATGAGCTTGCTAAGGAAAGGCTTTGCTTCCATCTTGAAATAAAGTCTGGAAATCTTCCAACTATCCTGCATAAGTGGGAACTGTAAGTTTGATGATTTTGATTATAGTCAAAATATAGGCTAAACTAGCATGAAGTCGCTGTTAAAATGTTAGTGTTATGCTAGCACTTTAGCTCACATAGCCAGGGATGTCAAAGTGGAGGGGCAAATGGGGATGTGAAACTACTTCGTATATATCCATCCATCAATCCATTTTCTACCGGTTATTCCCTTTGGCGTCATATATGTTAATATAAAATAAATATAGCCATGAAATTTTAATAATAACTTTGCTTCAATCGAAAGAGAGAATGTATAACTACTTACACCTCCCTATCAAAAATGCAAAATGTTTAATTCTCCTTGAATAGCAGCAAACCTAGCATGGAACACTTCACTCAACACAGACATCATATCGTTATCAAAGCTCACCCTTAAGCAGTCACACGTAGCACCATAATTTTGGGACAAGGATAAAGTGATTGAAGAAAGGTAAAAATACATGAAACCTATTTAAATAATAATATAACTAATATTGATTGATTGATTGATTTGTTTCTGTTGGATTTCTATTTGTTTCTCAAATAGTCACATCTAGTGTTAGATTGGTCAGATCCTTAGATCTATTTATTTTGTTTTAAGTTTCACATTTGCATCTCATTGCACATAATTGTTGTGCATTCAAAGGCCATGAATTAAAGTTATAAAATGAGATGTCACTATTTTTTAAAGATAGTTGGAGACTTAACCTCCAAGAGATGCACTACTGACATCATTGTGTATTCGTATGATTTGTACTAGCCACTGATAATAATCATGTGAATCAGACAATCTCTGCTTTACATTGTTTACAGAAGTAAAGGTAAATTTCTATATTTATACATACACATTTCAGTTAATAATGACTGGTTATATTATTATTTAAATTATTATTCTGGTAACTTTGTATGGATTTCATATTTTTTGCTAAAAAAAACTAAACTAAATTACTTAGAGGAGTTTATGTAGATATGTTTTTTCCACCTTTGAAAAGTCAAAATCCTTACTCAAGGCTTTAAATGAGTTTTAAAAAGAGGTTTTCAACAAAATCCGTGCAATATGTAGTTTTATAGTGCATGTTAACATATAAAATGTGTGTGTATGGGGCGGCGACATTGGGTTTAGGGTGGGATGGAGGGCCTATCAGGAGAACCCATGTATGGAGCCAAGAGTGTGGTGCTACCCGTCTATACTTACTATAACTGTCTTTTATGTCCTCCTGTCACACCCTCTAATGTTTTTATACTGATATATGGCATCTACTACGATAAGGGCAGTTACAGTGGACGGTATATGTAAAAAGTGGATAAGTGCACAATAGCGCTTCTTCGGAGGAGAAAGGTGTACATAAACACAGCTTATTAACAAGCTTATTATACAACCACTTTTAAACCGTCTAAATTCTAACAGGAAATGCCACATTTTGTCCAATACATGACTATAAAACCAAGAACACTTTTTCAATATTGCTATTAAAAGGTGTGTCCATAGAGTGGATATGTGGATGTGGGTATTACCCATAGTCACATACCGTTAGTCGCTTTTCAGGGTTGACCTCAATCATGCCCTTGAGGAGGGACTGGCAGTCCGGGGGTATGAAGTGCGGCATGTGGAACACGCCGCTCTTTACTTTCTCCAAGAGCTGCCGTAAATTGTCATGGTCGAATGGCAAGGCGCCCTGGCAAGGGTGGAGAGCACAAAAGGGTGGTCAATAAATGGGAAAAAACTGAACTCCAGACTTTTATGGCCACAAAAAGACTTACCACCAGCAGAGCAAAAAGAATGACACCACAGCTCCATACATCTGCTCTCCTACCATCATACTTCTCTCCCTAGCAAAGACAGAATCCCATACGAGCCATAACATTTATATAAAAGCAGATGCTATTTGGCACATAACAGGAAATGTGTTTTTGGCACTGAAAAATATCACTTACCCGTATGACTTCAGGGCAAGCGTAATGTGGTGATCTGAGGTAAAGAAGATTGTTTGCATTATTTCATGTGCATTCCAAAAAATTTGATGTCTGGGTTTTTTTCGCAGCATATTTTTTCTGACTGCACTCACCCGCAGCTAGTCTCCAACAGACTGTCTCCCACCTGGAGGGATGCCATGCCAAAGTCAGCGATACGGATGTTGTTCTTCTCATCCAGCAGCAGGTTCTCAGGCTTCAGGTCTCTGTGGCTGCATCAGTGCATAAATAATGACTGTACAGTTTAAAGAAACGTCGCCCTTTTAGGAATTATTACTAGATGATGTACTCAAAAACTGTCCTTAGAAAATGTGTTACACAACCTACGCCAGGTCAAAGATCTTCCTAAATAATCAAGCATAACATTCAACCACTTAAACAAATGTTGTTTAGAAATGCAAGTAAATTACTATAATTTGATTGTTGATGCCATAATCAATAATTATATACTTTACTATCTTTTGCTTTAAAAAAAAGTTAATATACAAGAACAATTATATTTCAGCACTAAATATATAATTTAGGTTAAAGGGCTTATAGATATTAGCTGAGATGGGCGCCAGCACCCCCCGCGACCACAGGAGGGAATAAGCGGTAAAAAATGGATGGATGGATACATAGTATAATGATCTTTGTAGTATTCACTAATGATGTTCATTTAGGGTTATATTTTAGCATTAAATGTATAATTTTATATATAATTTAACTTAAAGTTTCTATGTAGTACAGTCGCTGCTCGTTAATCGCTGCTGTGTACATGACCGCGATAAACTAATTTCCATCAAAAAAACAGTTTACAACCTTCTAAATATTTGTTCAACATCATTAGAGCCCGTTGGATATTTGACTAACAGCCTTTAGTCAACTTTACACTCTTTTAACCAATATAGTGATGAACACAGTACTGAACAGTGCGGTATGATTGGTTTGGTCTCCTCTCATGGCCAATACTACTGTAGAATTTATATTTTTAGTTCATTTAGTCACTTTTTTATGCTTGAAAATGCAAAATTTACGCCAAACATGTTGAAAAATGTGCTTTAAAAAAACAGCAATGTGGTAAAGCCACTAAATTTGAAGCGGGCTGCGGCAAGAAGCGACTGTATAATGATTTAGGTCATTACAAATGTTTATTTATGTGTAACCTGTGGCATAAACCCTCATTTGTGTGGTGGTCTAAAACATTTGTTAAGGGGGAACAGCTCTTTTTTTTTTTTTTTTATTTATTCTGTAAGTATGTAATACAGTGCATTTGGAAAGTATTTACAGCGCTTCACTTTTTTCTTCACATTTTTTTAATGTCACAGCCTTATTCAAAAATGGAATAAATTAATTTTTGTTCTCAAAATTCCACACAGAATTCCCCATAATGACAATGTGAAACAGTTTTTAAGATCTTTTTGCCAATGTATTACAATAATAAAGCAATAAATCACATTCACATAACTATACACAGCCTTTGCTCAATATTTTGTTGATGCACCTCTGACAGAAATTGCAGACTCAAGCTTGACACACCAATCTCTGGGGAGATTTACTTACTCCTTTTTGCAGCACTTCTCAAGCTCCATCATATTGTATAGGAAGCGTCGCTGCACAGCGATTTTCAGATCCCTCCAGAGACGTGTAATCTGATTCAAGTCTGGTCTCAGGCTGGGCCACTCAAGGACAGTTCCAGAGTTTTCCAGAGTTGTCTATAAGCCTTTCTTTTGATACCATGGCTTTGCGCTTAGGTTCGTTGTTCTGCTGAAAGATGAATCGTTGCCCCAGTCTGAGTTCAAGAGCACTCTGGAGCAGGTTTTCATCCAGAATGTCTCTGTACATTGCTGCATTCTTATTTCCCTCTGTTCTGACTAGTCTCCTTGTTCCTGCTGCTGAAAAACATCCCCACAGCTCGATGCTGCCACCACCATGCTTCACTGTAGGCATGGTATTGGCCTGGGGATGAGCAGTGCCTGCTTTTCTCCAAACATGACACCTGGCATTCATGCAAAATAGTTAAATCATTGTCTCATCAGACCAGAGAATTTTGTTCATCATGGTCTGAGAGTCTTATAGGTGCGTGTTGGCAAACTCCAGATGGGCTACTATGTGCTTTTTTACTAAGGAATGGCTTTCATCTGCCTACTCTACCATACAGGCGTAATTTGTGGATTGCTGCAGAGATGGTTGTCCTCCTGGAAGGTTTTCTTTTCTTCCCAGAGGAATGCTGTACCTCTCACAATGTGACCATTGGGATTTGATTGATTGATTGATTGATTGATTGATTGATTGATTGATTAATTGATTGATTGATTGATTCAAACTTTTATTAGTAGATTGCACAGTAAAGTACATATTCCGTACAACTTACCACTAAATGGTAACACCCAAATAAGTTTTTCAACTTGTTTAAGTCGGGGTCCATGTAATTCAATTCATGGTCACCTTCCTAACTCAAGCCCGTCTTCTCCTATTGCTCATTATAGACGGCCGGCCAGCTCTCGGAAGAGTCCCGGTGGTTCCAAACTTCTTTCATTTCCGGATGATGGAGGACACTGTGCTCATTGGGACCTTAAAGGTAGAAGATATTTTCTTGTACATTTACCCAGATGTGTGCCTTCAATCAACCCTGTCTCAGAGGTCTAATGAAGATGTTTTCAACTTCATGCTTAGTTTGTGCTATACCATGCACTGTAAAGTTGGTGACCTTACATATAGACATTATATATGTGTCTTTCCAAATCAAGTCCAAATCATGTCCAAACAACTGAATTTACCACAGGTGGACTCCAATTAAGCTATAGGAACATCTCAAGGATGATCAGTTGAAAGAAGATGTACATGAGCTTGCTTTTGAACCTAATGGTAAAGGCTGTGAGTACTTATGTACATGAGATTTCTATGGGTTTTTTTGTTTTGTTTTTTTATTAATTTACAAAAATCTCAAACACTAAAGTTTTCACATTGTCATTATTGGGTGTTGTGTGTGAAATTTTGAAGACAAACATTAATGTATTGCATTTTGGAATAACATAACAAAATGTGCAAAAAGTGAAGCGCTCTGAATACCTTCCAGATCAGGGGTAGGGAACCTATGGCTCTAGCAGTGGTCCTTAACCTGGGTTCGATCGAACCCTAGGGGTTCGCCGCTGAGGTCAATACACACCCAACTCATCGTGTAAATAAAAACTTCTCCCTATGTATACCCACGAACAATTTTCCCTCTAATTTTCCATCTGATTTGCAGGTGTGTAAATTGTTGGGAGTTCATGCACTGTGTTGGTGTTGTTCGTTGAACAAGGTGATGTTCATGCACGGTTCGTTTTGTACACCAGTAAAAAAAACATAACTTTGTCTTGAATTTGAAAAAAAAAAAATACATTTTTGTTTTCACTAAAGAAGGGTTCGGTGAAGGCACATATGAAACTGGTGGGGTTCGGTACCTCCAACAAGGTTAAGAACCACTGCTCTAGAGCCAGATGTGGATCTTTTGATGACTGCACCTGGCTCTCAGATAAATCTTAGCTGACATTGCTTAACACGGTAAGTAATGAATAATTTTGCTGGTATTCACAGTGTTAAAAATAACGTTCAAAATATAAAACATTCTCATGCATTTTAATCCATCCATCCGGTATCTACCGCACCTGTTCAAGAAGTCGCATTAATGGTAAGAAGTATTTCATTTATTTTTGGTTAGCTTCAATATAACATTGTTATTATAAACAGAAGAAGAGACTTATTATACTCTGAAAATGTTGGTCTTACTTAAAAATGCACGCATTTAGTTGTATTCAGTCTTTAAAAAATATATTATATGGCTCTCACGGAAATACTTTTTTAAATATTTGGCTTGTATGGCTCTCTCAGCCAAAAAGGTTCCCGACCCCTGTTCCAGATGCACTGTTGGGGGCATTTATTTATTAAACTGCAGAAATCGTCTGGTTAGTTTGGGGTTGGGTTGAGGGCCTTT
Source organism: Nerophis ophidion (assembly GCF_033978795.1). Lineage (NCBI taxonomy): Eukaryota > Metazoa > Chordata > Actinopteri > Syngnathiformes > Syngnathidae > Nerophis > Nerophis ophidion. Next base: position 64,983,654 of record NC_084618.1, read on the forward strand.
AAATCTACATATTTCTGTGTTTTTGTTTTTGTTTTTAAATACATTATAATAATAAAAATACATATATTCCTTTTCTATACCGCTTACCCTCATTGAGGGTCACAGGTATGCTGGAGCCTATCCCAGCGGATTTCCGGCAAGACACAACCAAGGCTGGTGGCTATCCAATCGCAGGGCACATATGGACAAACAACAAAATAATAAACAATTTCTATAAATCATTTGATTATTTCCCAGCCAAAAATATATTATACTTAAAAATTAAGTCAACTATATATATATATGTATATATATATATATATATATATATATATATATATATATATATATATATATATATATATATATATATATATATATATGTGTATGTATGTATGTATGTATATATATATATATATATATATATATATATATACATACATACATACATACATACATATATATATTTTTTTTTTTAATATATATATATATATATATATCACTGTCAAACTCCTCACTCATGTTCTCTAATTCTTTTTTCAAATCCTTGACAGGTCAGTTCTGAAAGTTTAGCATGTCCGAAATGCTTTGACCTGCATTTTTTTTTTTTAACTTCAGCTTCACAAATGCGATGTCTGTAAGCAGTGTGTGTTGTGGTTAAGAATTCTCCAAGGCCGTATCAGATGTCCTACCACCTGTTTTTCTCTGTTTTTTTTTTTTATTTAAATTACATATTCGGTCTAAGTGACCATCTGTACAAATGACTAAAAATTACGGAGCAAAAGCACTTGTAATGCAAGAACCAACCAAATGGAGTGACTGTGGCAGAAGTCCAGAGCGGAGATGATCTGCCTGAAGAACTTTCTGGCTTCTTTGGGCGTCAGTCTGCCTTTTTTTACCAGGTAGTCAAACAGCTCCCCTCCTGACACATGTTCCAATACCAGGTACCTGCAGGCATTGACAGAAGATTTTTTTTTTAAATTTAACAAACACTTTTTGGCAATGAATAGTAAATAAATGTTAATAAAATAGTAAATATAGCTCTCAGTTGTATGTAGTTCAGACTATGACCAAGACACTGTTGTTAAAACCAATACTTTTGGAATATGCCAGTCATAAGGGAGTATTGACTAACTTTACTCATTATGTTGTGCAGCTGTGTGAATAGAAAACAGCATGTGGGTGGTGTTTTTTATCATCTTTGTCTCTAGCAAAGGTAAAACCATTTTTATTTTTTAACCTTTTTATACAAGTCCTGCATGCTTTTATTTCAAGTCGCCTGGACTACTGCAATGCACTTTATGCTGGCATTAGCCAAAAAGCTCTCTCCCCGTTACAGTTAGTCCAGAACGCGGCAGCATACATTTTAACACAACGTGAGCATATAACCCCAATTCTTGATACTTTGCACTGGCTCCCTGTTCATTTTATAATTGATTTTAAAATCTTGCTTTTTGCTTTTAAAGCTTTGCATGGACTGGCACCTCATTATATCTCGGACCTCATCCAAATTTATACCCCTGCGCGCGCTCCGAGGTCTGAGAGACAGCTCCAGCTTATGGTGCCCAAGACGAGACTTAAAACCAGGGGAGTCAGGGCCTTCTCTGTGGTCTGCCCTACGCTCTGCAACACTCTGCCCCTCCATGCTCTAACTGCTCCCACAGAGTGTTTTAAGTCTCGTCTTAAGACCCACTTTTTTATTCTCTGGCTTTTTACACTACGTGCGTTGTGTGGTCCTCTGTGTTTTTAAATTTTGATTTCTATTTAGGGCAGCACGGTGGGGTTAGTGCATGTGCCTCACAATACGAAGGTCTTTAGTAGTCCGGAGTTCAATCTAGGGTTTGGGATCTTTCTGTGTGGAGTTGGCATTTTCTCCCCTTAACTGCGTAGGTTCCCTCATGGCAATCCGGCTTCCTCCCACCTCCAAAGACATGCACCTGGGGATAGGTTGATTGGCAACACTAAATTGGCCCGAGTGTGTGAATGTGAGTGTGAATGTTGTCTGTCTATCTGTTGGCCCTGCGATGAGGTAGCAACTTGTCCAGGGTGTACACCGCCTTCCGCCCAAATGCAGCTGAGATAGGCTCCAGCACCCCCGGCGACCTCAAAAGGGACAAGCGGTAGAAAATCGATGGATGGATTTCTATTTATTGTTTTAATTGGTTTTACCCTTTAAAGTCATTTTTAATAATATTTATTTTTATATTTATTTTTTGGTTGTTTTTATTCAGTCATTGGTTGCGCCCAGGAAAACATTTGAATATCCATCCATCCATACATCTTCTTCCGCTTATCCGAGGTCAGGTCGCGGGGGCACTAACCTAAGCAGGGAAGCCCAGACTTCCCTCTCCCCAGCTACTTCATCCAGCTCTTCCCGGGGGATCCCGAGGCGTTCCCAGGCCAGCCGGGAAACATAGTCTTCCCAACGTGTCCTGGGTCTTCCCTGTGGCCTCCTACCGGTTGGACGTGCCCTAAACACCTCCCTAGGGAGGTGTTCGGGTGGCATCTTGACCAGATGCTCGAACCACCTCATCTGGCTCCCCTCGATGTGGAGGAGCAGCGGCTTTACTTTGAGTTCCTCCCGGATGACAGAGCTTCTCATCCTATCTCTAAGGGAGAACCCCGCCAAACGGCGGAGGAAACTCATTTCGGCCGCTTGTACCCGTGATCTCATCCATGTGGTCATGACCCAAAGCTCATGACCATAGAAAGGATAAGATCACATTTGAATATTGTTCTTAATATTGTTGTGCAGCACTTTGGAAACATTTTTGTTGTTTAAATGTGCTGTACAAATAAACTGGATTGGATTGGATTGTGTGAATACTGTAGAAGTGAACTCACAGGTACTTGTTATTCTCGTATACATCGTGCAACTTTAACACGTGCGGATGCTCAATCAGTTTCAGGATGGCGATCTCCCTCTCGACCTGTTGGCAGAAAGAGAATAATGTTGAAGTTAGGACTGGGCAATATATCGATATATACGATAAATCGCGGGTTTGTCTCTGTGCGATATAGAAAATGACAATATCGTAATGTTCGAGTATACGTTCTCACGTAGTTGCTTTTAGCTGCGGGCGTACACTTCAGGCTCTTTTCACTCTTTCCTTCTCACAGACAAGCAGGCGCAAATTCTTACATACGTCACAAACTGTCACGTCATACGTCACATACGTATACACCCTTGCAGAGCAGAGAGGTAGCATACTGGGCTACGTTAGCTGCTAACGTAGCCGTACGAGAGAAAGAAGGTGCTGATCTGGTAACAATGAAGGAAGACTTAATTCCCAATAGAAACAGCAGGGTTTCCATCGTCTGGCGGTGGTTCAGCTTCAAGTGGGGATATGTCAAACAGACAACCGTAATTTGTCAAGTGTGGGGAAAAAGCGTTGCTATAAAAAGAAGCATTACTGCTAATATGTAGCATCATTTGAAAAGTCACTTCGCTAGAGATCGAAGAGAAATTCATAACTGTAGTACCCTACCACATAGTGAAGGACGAATACTATATGATTTCCTAATACGCAGCTCATTTTTATTTGACACTTAAAATGTCTCTGACAATCTTGCACTTAATGTTTTGGAAAAGACTTGAATGTTTGTGCCATTGCTTAATAACTTTAATAAATACAGTTTTGGTCAATTGACTTAGTTGTGATTTCCTTCTCTGCATGAAAGTTTAAAAGTAGCATATATGAATGCAGTATGAAGAACAATGTTTTAATGTATACACATATAATCATCATACTGCTGTAATTATATGCATCAAATTTTCATTCAAGGCCAAGGCAAAATATCGTAATATATACCGTACATCGCGATATGGCCTAAAAATATTGCGATATTAAAAAAAGGCAATATCGCCCAGCCCTAGTTGAAGTAGTATTTTCACTGAGTGAGTCTCAAACTTTACCTTCATCAAAACCGACTCGGACAGCTTCTCCCGGTTGACTATTTTAATGGCGACCTTCTGAGCCGTGATGCAGTGGATTCCCAGCTTGACCAGTCCTAAAAGACGACAAAAAAAGACCGGTTATCTTGTGTTAAAATGCAGCCTGACCATGCCATCACCGTCCACTCACCTGTCTGCCCCTTTCCCAGGGTTTTTTCCAGTCGATAGGGCCCAACATATTGAGCGGACTGACTCAGGGACAGCTCCTTACTCATACTGCTCTGCTTGAGGCACACTTACACTATTATTGCAATTATTGAGAGCTTATCCGGGTGTTATTGTCATATCTGGAGATATGGAGGAAAGTCTATAATCTCCATTTAAACCCTGACGACCTGCGCTTGTGGAGAGTGCTGATTAACAGCTCGGTAGTGCTGGCTTGAAGCGGACAGGCGGACACGACAGAGGAATAAACGTAAACATGGCAAACTAATGAGTTGAAGCATTAGCTTATTTGCATAACTAGCATCTAGTTAGGTAGCTATATGACGGCTGTTAAAAGACGCATTCAGAAGTATCACATTGAACCATCAAAGCAAACAATGAAGCACTGGTGACTATTTATTTCGCTGTCAGGCCTATTTTGTTTGTCTCCTTCCAAGTGCAACAACACGCGAGTTAGTGTAGCCTCGCCGCCGCTCTCCCACACAGCAGCGAGGCTAGCTTTAGCTTCGGCGCCCTGACCCAGCGGCCGCCTGTCAGAAGAAGCGACACCGCCTCAAATTGTGCGCCACCGAGAAACGGCTACACTTGTCGGGACACGGACGCCTCATTCCCTCAAAAGGTGGCGAAAAAAACGCATTCCGGCGTCGTGTAAAGTCCTCCTGCCCTCCCAGTCTGCTCCCCCCCGAGCGCTCGACTCTACATCCCTGAGAGTATAGCCCGCCGCCGATATCACAGCATCTTCTCCGCACAGGTGCACGCCGCGATATCCCCACGCGATTTATCGACCACTTTCGCTGCAACTGAGAGTGGATGAGCTGTATAGGCCCTGTTGTATCACACTCCCCTGGCGTTTCTTGTCGTAAATCGATGATTTCTCGCCTCTCTTCCTTCCTTCGCATCACTCGCATCAGCATCCGGGTCCTTCTCCATCCTTGCGCCTCGCCTCCTCCCAAGCCCCGCCCCTCCTCCCTCCTGCATCCGAGCCATAAACAGGCCTCGCAAGTGGCCAATGGGAGACGGATATACTGCGCATCTGCTCAAAACGCGTCACCGCAAGTCATTATTTTACAAACATCCATCCATCCATCTATTTTCCTACCGCTTATTCCCTTTGGGGTCATGGACAGACACTCACATTCACACACTAATCAACCTATCCCCAGGTGCATGTCTTTGGAAGTGGGAGGAAGCCGGAGTACCCGGAGGGAACCCACGCAGTCACGGGGAGAACATGCAAACTCCACACAGAAAGATTCCGAGCCCGGGATTGAACTATAGGACAACTCAGGACCTTCGTATTGTGAGGCAGACACACTAACCCCTATACCACCGTGCTTCCCCATTTACAAACATCCGTCCATCCATCTATTTTTCTACCGCTTATTCCCTTTGGGGTCATGGGGGGGCGCTGGTGCCTATCTCAGCTACAATCGGGCAGAAGGCGGTGTACACCCTGGACAAGTCGCAACCTCATCGCAGTGTCAACACAGATAGACAGACAACATTCACACTCACATTCACACACTAATCAACCTATCCTCAGGTGCATGTCTTTGGAAGTGGGAGGAAGCCGGAGTACCCGGAGAGAACCCACGCAGTCACGGGGAGAACATGCAAACTCCACAAAGAAAGATTACGAGCCCGGGATTGAACTATAGGACAACTCAGGACCTTCGTATTGTGAGGCAGACGCACTAACCCCTATACCACCGTGCTTCCCCATTTACAAACATCCGTCCATCCATTTTCTAGCGCTTATTCCCTTTGGGGTCGCGGGGGGCGCTGGTGCCTATCTCAGCTACAATCAGGCAGGTGGACAAGTCGCCACCTCATCGCAGGGCCGACTCTCGCTACTGTGTTGGATCCACTTTGGACTGGACTCCCACGGTTGTGTTGGATCCACTATGGATTGAACTTTCACAGTATCATGTTAGACCCGCTCGACATCCATTGCTTTCGGTTCCCTAGAGGGGGAAGGGGGGGGGGGGGGGGGGTTGCCTACATATGCGGTCCTCTCCAAGGTTTCTCATAGTCATCATTGTCAGCGACCTCCCACTGGGTGAGTTTTCCTTGCCCTTATGTGGGCCTACCGAGGATGTCGCTGTAGTTTGTGTTGTGGTTTGTGCAGCCCTTTGAGACACTAGTGATTTAGGGCTATATAAATAATCATTGATTGATTGATTGATTGATTGATTGATTGATTCACACTCATATTCACACACTCGGGCCAATTTAGTGTTGCCAATCAACCTATCCTCAGGTGCATGTCTTTGGAAGTGGGAGGAAGCCGGAGTACCCGGAGGGAACCCACACAGTCACAGGAGAGGACATGCAAACTCCACACAGAAAGATCCCGAGCCCGGGATTGAACCTAGGACTACTCAGGATCGTATTGTGAGGAAGACGCACTAACCCCTGCTTCACCGTGCTGCCCCATTTACAAACATCCATCCATCCATTTTCTACCGCTTATTCCCTTTGGGGTCGCGGGGGGCGCTGGTGCGTATCTCAGCCACAATCAGGCACCCTGGACAAGTCTCCACCTCATCGCAGGGCCGACTCTCGGTACTGTGTTGGATCCACTTTGAACTGGACTCTCACGGTTGTGTTGGATCCACTATGGATTGAACTTTTACAGTATCATGTTAGACCCACTCGACATCCATTGCTTTCGGTCCCCTCAGGGGAGAGAGAGAGGGGGGCAGAAGAGAAAATATATAATTGTATAATTTCTAATAATCGTATAAACTGTGAGCTTGTTTTTGAAGTTACTTATGGAGCAACAAATAAATGGTCAAGAAATGAGGGCAGTGGTTTAAGTATGATGTACTATTTGTAATAAATAGGACACTCCATCCATCCATCCATCCATCTTCTTCCGCTTATCAGAGGTCGGGTCGTGGGGGCAGCAGCCTAAGCAGGGAAGCCCAGATGTTCCTCTCCCCAGCCACTTAATCCAGCTACTCCCAGGGGATCCCGAGGCGTTCCCAGGCCAGCCGGCAGACATAGTCTTCCCAACGTGTCCTGGGTCTTCCCCGAGGCCTCCTACCAGTCGGACGTGCCCTAAATACCTCCCTTAGGAGGCGTTTGGGTGGCATCCTGACCTCATATGGCCCCTCTCGATGTGGAGGATCAGCGGCTTTACTTTGAGCTCCTCACCCAATCTCTAAGGGAGAGCCCCGCCACCCGGTGGAGGAAACTCATTTCGGCCGCTTGTACCCGTGATCTTGTCCTTTCGGTCATAACCAAAAGCTCATGACCATGGGTGAGGATGGGCTCGACCGATAAATTGCAAGCTTTGCCTTCTGGCTCAACTCCTTCTTCACCGCAACGGATCGATACAGCGTCCGCATTACTGAAGACGCCGCACCGATCCGCCTGTTGATCTCACGATCAGCTCTTCCCTCAATTGTGAAATAAAAATGTACTAATATGATCTACTTCAAGAAACTCTTCGAACTTTAAGTGTTTACAAAGTACAAAGAAGAAGAACTATGATAAACATCCATCCATCCATTTTCTACCGCTTGTCCCTTTTGGGGTCGCGGAGGGAGCTGGAGCCTAACTCCGCTGCATTCGGGCGGAAGGCAGGGTACACCCCGGAAAAGTTGCCACCTTATCACAGGGCCAACACAGATAGACAGACAACATTCACACACTAGGGCCAATTTAGTGTTGCCAATCAACCTATCCCCAGGTGCATGTCTTTGAAGGTGGGAGGAATCCGGAGTACCCGGAGGGAACATTCTGAATTTATTTCATCCATCCATTAATCTTCAAAATAATATTCCATATTATTTTGAAGATATAATATAATATAATGAATATATGAAATGTAACTTACTTTCAACGAGAATTTTTTTTTATTTTTATTGTGATCACTTAAGGAGTATATTGTTAATAAATTGAGAACAGGAAGTGAACCAAAGTTGTAGCAACTGTTATGTAAAAGAAAAGGGGTAGGATTAAATAAGCTCTGCTTCTTCCTACTAGAAACTGGAAATTGTGATGTACCATGTTGTATGGTTGCATTTTCGAAATAAACTCAAACTACAGCTCCTGTCTCAACGTAGGTGTACTGTCATGACCTGTCACATCCCCACCTGACTTATTTTAAGTTTTTGGGTGTTTTCCTGTGTGTAGTGTTTTAGTTGTTCTCTTGCCCCCCCAATTGGATGGCTTTTCCTCTTTTGTTGGTATTTTCCTGTAACAGTTTTATGTCTTCCTTGAACTGTATTCCCCGCACCTGCTTTGTTTTCGCAATCAATACTATTTTAAGTTGTGCGGACGCTATCCTTCTTTGTGGGGACATTGTTGATTGTCATGTCGTGTACGGATGTACTTTGTGGACGCTGTCTGCTCCACGCGCTGTAAGTCTTTGCTGTAATCCAGCATTCTGTTTTTGTTTACATTGCAGCCAGTTCAGTTTTACTTTTGTTTTGTATAGCCATCCCAAAGCTTCAATGCCTTTTCTTAGCTGTACTTGGCTTTTGTTTATTTTTGGTTTAAGTGTTAGATACCTTTTTACCTACACACTGCCTCCTGCATATTGTGATCACGACTAACCATGTTCCTGGCATCTACAAAGCAATTAGCTACCTGCTGCCACCTACTGATATGGAAGATTATTACATAGTTACTCTGCCGAGCTCTAGACAGCACAGACACTCAACAACAACACATTTGCGGATTATAATTACTGGTTTGCAAAAAGACTCCCTTTTTAGACCAGTTGATCTGCTGTTTCTTTTCTTTTTCTTCTATGTCCCACTCTCCCTTGTGGAGGGGGTCCGGTCCGATCCGGTGGCCATGTACTGCTTGCCTGTGTATCGGCTGGGGACATCTCTGCGCTGCTGATCCGCCTCCGCTTGGGATGGTTTCCTGGTGGCTCCGCTGTGAACGGGACTCTCTCTGCTGAGTTGGACCCGCTTTGGACTGGACTCTTGCGACTGTGTTGGATCCATTGTGGATTGAACTTTCACAGTATCATGTTAGACCCGCTCGACATCCATTGCTTTCCTCCTCTCTAAGGTTCTCATAGTCATTATTGTCACCGACGTCCCACTGGGTGTGAGTTTTCCTTGCCCTTATGTGGGCCTACCGAGGATGTCGTGGTGGTTTGTGCAGCCCTTTGAGACACTAGTGATTTAGGGCTATATAAGTAAACATTGATTGATTGATTGAATTAGATGAAATTACATAATCTCCCACAGCACACAGTAAAAGACTGATATATGATGTACTCATATCCCTGTTAATACATAGTTTTTTTAAAAATATATTTCGAATCCTTCAAATCATGACTGGTACTTTTACTTAAATTTGTTTTCTTTAAAGTACGTCACAAAATTTAAAATCCTATTTTCCAAGGATAATGCACCTGAAACAGTCGCAAATAATGTAAATTCTCCATAATTAGAATTTGCGTTTTATTTTTGCATGTTTATTCCGAAAGAATGATACACCTTTTCTATTTTGCAGTATAGGAAATCCCCATTAAAGGTAACTACAGCAACGTTTACTATACATATCAAATTACTTTTTTACCCTCACTGATTTTTAGATCTCAATGATTCTAAGAACTTTGTCATATCAGCACACACGAGACGGCTTCAAAGTTAGTACCCTAGGTCGCAGATTTAGCCCAATGAGTACTACAAGAACGATACAATGTACATAAAAAATTCAATACAATAAGCTATACATAGACTAGGTTATAAATAACATTGGTTAATATGAAAAGATTATATACTTGAAAAATAGAATGAATTGTTATCTGTAGTGCAAATAGAATCTAGAAACAATGATGGCAACCCAAATTATTATGTTATATAAGTATTACATTTTTACTTGTAAATGGTAAATGGGTTGTACTTGTATAGCTCTTTTCTACCTTTTTTTAAGGAACTCAAAGCGCTTTGACATTATTTCCACATTCACACACACATTCACACACTGATGGCAGGAGCTGCCATGCAAGGCGCTAACCAGGACCCATCAGGAGCAAGGATTAAGTGTTTTGCTCAAGGACACAAGGGACATGACTAAGATGGTAGAAGGTGGGGATTGAACCAGGAACCCTCAGGTTGCTGGCACAGCCACTCTCCCAACACCGCCACGCTGTCCCCTTGTACTTGATTAACATTTCAGCAAAGTAACTTCACTTCTACTTGGATATCTCTAAAGATTATCAGCATTGTTGGAAAACCTGCAAATAATACGATATTGTACAATACTTATGGAGAATCAGCTATAAGTCATATAGACTGAAACAATCATAAAACTATGGACGTTTTTTCATTAAGTGGGACATTTCTTGAATCATCTGCAAAGTGGAAGCTTGCTAAGATCTCTATCTGAAATGTTTTGTGTGGGTGGATAATTCCCTGAAGCCTAGCTTCAACTGTGCCAAGCTGGGTGATTCTCATGCAAGCAGCCAGCACCATTTCTCTCACAGTCGTGCTTTGCTGATGCTAAAATAGAAGGGAAAATATTGTCTCTAGCAACACTTCATGATCGAAGCATTCTTTGATTTATATTTTTATTATAGACTCAGGCCACCTTTTTTTATACTCATATTTAGGATATTAGGATGTTGCAAAAACATAACATTCCTCTAAAAAAAACAGTAACCGTACAATATTATAATACCCACATCCCCATTGAAAATTAAGATTTGTTACCAACCTTGTGTAGTTTCATTCTTCATATTTATTGTTAAATCCATAAATATAAAGTTACAGTGCATTGACAGTCAGTCCATAATGAAATATACAATATTTTCAAAACACCATCAGTCTAGCTAAAGTGCACAGTGTGTGTCAGATAATCAAAGAACTCTGAGATGCTAAGCGTATCTTGTGGGGACCTAATGTGAAAAAAACAATAGTAGTAATCTTGAACATAATATGATAAAATATATGTGTTTTTCTTACCACAGTACTTTTTGTTAGTGATGTACATACAAGCTCTGATTGATTGATTGATACTTTTATTAGTAGATTGCACAGTACAGTACTGTCACGACCTGCTTTGACCGTACAATTGACCACTAAATGGTAACACCCGAATAAGTTTTTCAACTTGTTTAAGTCGGGATCCACGTTAATCAATTCATTGACTGTTTTGTACTATAAAGTTTGAATGATATCGCAGCCCTAGATACTTTATATTGAGAGATATCGTGAATGTATCAAGAGCCTTCAGACAGGGTCTTTGCACAGACCTGGAAGGCATCAATGAGGTCTCTGCACTCCTTTGCACTCTTCTTCTTGATACTGAAACACAAATCCACATCATTATCACGATGTATTCATTCAACAAACACTTTGCGTAGGATTACCTCCAAACTCATACCGCGTCCTGGATTAGGACAATGGTGCTGCTAATGTTTAAACGGGATGTTTGTACTGTATGTGCAGCCAGTGCATGTGAGTCGTCTGTAACGCCACTAATCACCTCAGCACGTGCACATGCGACATGTGTCTGCTGCTGCTTCTTATGCGTATGAAACACGAACCGCCGGCCTATGAATGTGCCGGACAGGTCAGGCTATTTTCAACCTTAAAAACATTTCGGTTACATAACAGTTTAGCATAAACAAGTGCCCCAAGGTACAAGTTGAAACCACAATAAAATCAGTCAATATATGCTTTATTATAACACATGTATGCATTCACATGTCAACAAGTAGGTATAAGTTCTGCAATTAAACTAAAAATAATGTACAGACACAATTATATGAAAAACTCACCAATTGCCGACGTCCTCTTTGATAACCTGGCAAGGTGCCGGCAAGGCTTCGTCACAGTCTGGCATGTTGACAGAACAGCTGCAATTTCTTTTGGGAGGTGTTCTCCTGGGAGAGTTTGCAGTCAAGTGTGGGTCTAACACGGAAGGGCACAGACAAGCATGGGGAGGGTGAGGAGGGGCAAGGAAGGCAGTGTCATAGCATATTAGCTTCAAGTACTCTGGGACAAATATTCATATTGTTGAATACTGTGTTTTGTTCTCTACAAGTCTTCTTATTTAAGTGTTTTCCCCCAAATACCACAGTTCTCCTTTGTATGGGGAGCTTTTTTTTAATGAATATGCAGATAACTGACCTTTTGAGGCATTCATTGTGCATCACAAAGACCCTCTTAATGCATCTCAAATACTCACAACAGGGGAGCGAGCATGAAGGCTTTTTTCTTGGGAGAAAAGAGTGGAGACCCCTACAGTTGGCTTAAGATGTTGGGCTAACAGTTTCTACATTTGTTTAAGCAACAGCACTGTATTAGCATTGAATTAAATATCGCAATTACTTTAAATAGAAAGTATTTTTTTGCAACATAGGACTAAATAAGCCTTTTAAGATTCTAACATGTATTGAAAAACATTAAAGTGATTTTACTCTGCAATTCTGCTGCTGCTTTGTCAACAGCTTGATGGCTAACAAGTAATAAAAATAAGTATATTTTGCATGAAGTTATGAATGAGTCATTTGTATAAAGCAATCATCTTCATACAGTTGATGATGAAATGGCCAGTTGTTTTCTTTCACACTTTAAAATACAAATGGTAATACAAAGATAGAATGTATACTATACAATGAGCACCATAACATGGTTGGACTGAAAAAAGGAGTAGAAACACGCAGATCTATGTTCATCTTACCCATGTCTCAGCAAATACAAATCCATGGTCACAGACACAATAGCTAATGTGTTTACAGTTTTATAAAATGAAAATGATGTACAATACTGATAATCTGTTACAGAAACTGAGCCAATAGGAGGTAACAATGTACAGTACACAACATATAATATCATCATGCTGCCCTAGCAAAGATACAAAACCTCTGTTCTGATTTGACATTGAAAACTACTATTGTAACGTTATGTTTCACTTTGGCAGTGGTGTATAATTACAAAGTTTGGAATATATTGCCTTGTCCAGCAACAAAAGAGTGACACGTTATACATAAAAATAAACATATTGTTTAACAAAAACCATAAAAGTATAAAACAATGCATATTTAGTATTAGGTCAGTGGTTCTCAAACCGGGGTACGCGTATCCCTGGGGGAGTAGGTGATATTTTTTTTAAATATTCTAAAAATAGCAAGAATTCAATAATCCTTTATATATATATTTATTGAATAATACTTCAACAAAATATGAATGTAAGTTCATAAACTGTGAAAAGAAATGCAACAATGCAATATTCAATGTTGACAACTACATTTTTTGTGGACATGTTCCATAAATATTGATGTTAAAGATTTATTTTTTGTGAAGAAATGTTTAGAATTAAGTTCATGAATCCAGATGGATCTCTATTACAATCTCCAAAGAGGGCACTTCAAGTCGATGATTACTTTTATGTGTAGAAATCTTTATTCATAATTTGATTGATTGATACTTTTATTAGTAGATTGCACAGTTCAGTACATATTCCGTACAATTGATCACTAAATGGTGACAACCGAATACGTTTTTCAACTTGTTTAAGTCGGGGTCCACGTTAATCAATTCATGGTACAAATATATACTATCAGCATAATACAGTCATCACACAGGTTAATCATCAATGTATATACATTGAATTATTTACATTATTTACAATCCGGGGGGTGGGATGAGGAGCTTTGGTTGATATCTGTACTTCAGTCATCAACAATTGCATCAACAGAGAAATGTGGACATTTAAACAGTGTAGGTCTTAATTGGTAGGATATGTACAGCGAGCAGAGAACATAGTGAGTTTAGAAAACAGAAGAACAAGTAAATAAAATAGAAGTACATGTGATTATTTACATTATGTTATTTATAATCCGGGGAGATGGATGTGAATGGAGGAAGATATTAGTAAAGGGTTGAAGTTGCCTGGAGGTGTTGTTTTGGAGTGGTTTTGAAGGAGCATAGAGATGCACTTACTTTTACACCTGTTGGGAGTGCATTCCACATTGATGTGGCATAGAAAGAGAATGAGTCAAGACCTATGTTAGATCAAAATCTGGGTTTAACGCAGTTTGTGGAGCTCCCCCTGGTGTTGTGGTTATGGCGGTCATTTACGTTAAGGAAGTAGTTTGACATGTACTTCGGTATCAGGGAGGTGTAGCGGATTTTATAGACTAGGCTCAGTGCAAGTTGTGCAATTGAATCACTTGTTTATTTTTCAAAAAGTTTTTAGTTATTTGTATATCTTTTTTACCAAATAGTTCAAGAAAGACCACTACAAATGAGCAATATTTTGCACTGTTATACAATTTAATAAACCAGAAACTGATGACATAGTGCTGTATTTTACTTCTTTATCTGTTTTTTTTCAACCAAAATTGCTTTGCTCTGATTAGGGGGTACTTGAATTAAAAAAATGTTCACAGAGGGTACATCACTAAAGAAAGGTTGAGATCCACTGTATTAGGTCATTAGGTCAGGTTATTATAGTGTGCAGGTGTTCCTAATGTTATGACCAGTGAGTGAGTATGTGCAGTACCTCTGTCGTCCTGCTCCAGTGCGGCGTGTGCCATCTACTGGTGCATGTTTGAACCGCAGGGGGAGCCGAGCAGACAGACGCTGGATGTTGAATTAAAATAAACACTGTGCAGTACATGAAGTATTAATAAAATCAACACATAACTATTTGTAGGTGATTTTAATAAAACAGATGCATGTGTGGTCTTGGCGGGGGAAGTGTTACAGGAAACATTAGGTTGTGAATTAGCACAGATTTCCCTACTTGCGGTATTCTAACAACGTCACGGCGTGCCGAGTTTCCGTGTTTGTGTTTTTTTTTTCAAGTTAGTTGCGCAGAACAATTAAGGGACAAGTAGAAAAAGCAAGCCGGGTTGGTTAGCAGACGTTCCCGGGGAGCGTAGGGGTGGTCAGCGCGGACACGGAGCAAGAGGGAGCCTTGCGAGAAAAGCAGAGGGGCGGACGGACAGCCGCCTTCAAAAATGGCGTCTCCGGATGAAAATGTGTTTCGATACATATGAGAAAAAAACGCGGCCTTCTTCCTTTACGGGGTATTTTTTCATTCCTACGGTCGCGTTCTCGGCGTGCGAGTGTCTCGTTTGACTACAAGAGGAAGGCATAGACACGAGAAGTTAAGGGAAATAAGGCCGCTTTTATTGATATACGTCGTTGCTGACAGCTAGCATCTGCTGCTAGCATGCTAGCAGAGAAGGAGGGGTGTGCTAGTGGCGGTAATGGCGCTTGTTATTTGCATGGAAAGGACAAACATTTGAATTAGGGATTTCTCCTTGTCTGGGTGAGTCGCCCGGTCGGTGTGCCTGGCGCGTTGCGATAATTTTCACGGACGCTAGCTCGGCGTAGCCGAAACTAGCCCTAAAGAAAGGGGAGGAGGCATCGAAGGAGCGGAGGAAAAAAAAAAAAGGGGGACGCGTTCAAAATCAAATGTTTATCAGGAATTCACGCATTGGCGGCCAAATCCGCGACATCTTCATCATGAGCCGGACTGCTTTTGGACTCGCTTCGTGGGAATGATGCAAAAGGCAGGAACATGAAGAAGAGCGTGTTTTATCGAGGCGCTTGGATTATAACCCCGTAGACCCCCCTCTTTTTTCATCCAGCTTTCTCCTCCTCCCCTCCATTTCTCTTTCAATATGCTCTTTTCCACTCCTGAGGACTTGCTTATGAAACCGGGGAAAATAGCCTGAAAGCGAGCGCACGGGAAAGACTGGTTTGGATTCTCCCCTCCTTGCGACGACGCATCGCACACGGTTGTACCCCCACATAGATGGATAGAAATTACCCGGGAACAGGGTTCGGCGATTTGGGCGCTGGAGCAGGATGGAGTTACGAGCGATCGGCCAAAGCAAGGTAAGGAGGAGGCATCGGGGGGGCGGCCAGACAATGCGCGCATGCACGGGGGGCACCGGGTAAACAAATTGTCGCCATTGGGCTTCACACTCCGCGGATGCATTGTCATCCAAACAGTTGCATAGTAATAACATTATCCACAGCAATGGACGCGGTGTGTGCGTGTCGTGGGGGTGGGCGGGGTGGAGAAAGGAGGAAAAAAAAAAAAGGTTGAGGGGGATTTTGAATTGAATGTGATTGACAGACAGTGGCTTTTTAGGTGGATGCCTGGATGGGGAGATGGTGGGGGTGTCTCCACAGCTTTTTCTCCCCCTCCAGTTTGTGCAGGCCCGGACATGCTCTGATAAATAAATAAATGTACTGCGTTGATAGGATTGATATAATGCTGCAAAAAAGCTCCACAGTAGCCCCCACTCTTCCCATGACATACTCCAACGGGAGTGTGTATTACTGTATAATCGTAAAACCAAAAACAAGGGTAAATGTGGTCGATTTTTGTCAAAATGTCCACATTTTTGCTGCATTTGCCTGGCTGATTGGAGACGATTTGCTCATTTGCATAATGAAATCGTGCCATATAACACTGCATCCTATTCGTAACGTGGATCTCAGTGCAACCTGATGATGTGACAAGGATAACGTTGAAGATGATACGGTTTAAAAAAAAAAAGACCCGTGTTACCTCCACGTTAGCATACCGAGCTAGCTTTGCAGCGCACGGAAGTCAATTGCGGCCTGCTAGCATCACTTAGCTACACGCTTGTAGCTCATCTCTGCCCGGCTACCCTCAACCTAGGAAGCTATTGTGCTTCTTAAGGATGCGATGTGTGCTCCTGCGAGAGTTGCTGATATATGCACGGCGCTCGGCTGATTTTTTTACACCGTCCAGCTGTTAGCCACATCACCGTAATCAATGGGAGCTGACAAATAAATAGCTAGTCTCGTCTGTTAATCAAGAGCGCTGCACTAATCTGCACGAATATCCCCCCCAATGATTTATTTCCTGCCCGAAATGCAGCCCCTCGCACTCATTAACAGCAAGGCCTTGTGTCTGCTTTGCTGTCTGTGCTGAGAGGCAAGCACAATTGCTAGCATGTTCAAAAATGGTCAGCCGGTCACGCATGTGAGCTGCAAGCAATTCATGTTCACTTCATGCATGTCATGTTCTAGACAAGCTGTTGGATTTAGTTGATATGCAAAATGTGCATTGGCTCTTGATATTGACTATTGTTGTAATTTATTGATTATGTGATGTTGCAAGACATGCAATTTTGCAGGAAGAGGCCACCCTCTCTCTGTGTGTGTTGGGGGGGGGTCACATTTTTTAAGAGCAGCTCATGTTTTTTTATGTAAATGTCCTCTGAAATTAATGACACTTCACTATCCACCGCTCTTCTTCCTCCCAGTCTTGTCTATGGGAGTTCCAGATCATCCCACCCTGAATCGGAGCTCCTCCACCGCCAAGCCTACGCCACCCCACACCCTCTGCAGGGCTATGCCACCAATCACCACCCAGGGAGCTCCGGCCAAGGCGGGGCTTGGGGAGCAGCTGGACGGAGTTTGGGTGAGATAAAATGTCATACCTACCCGTGTCACCAACATTAGGCCCCCCCCCTGACCCAGGAATGAATTATGGGGTGGCTGGGCAGGTCCTTGCTAGAGACGTTTGCTGGAAAAACGTGCAGAGCATTATTGGATTCAGCCGAAGGCTTCAGAAAAAAAAAGTTATGCATTACAACGCTGGACTTGATTATGAAATATAGCAATTTAGGATTAAATCTTTAATTAATACAATATATAATATTTATAATATCCAAGTAATGAGATAATTGATCGACGACAGATCAGAGAAAGCAGCTTCTAGTAAAAAATGGAACTGTGAGAAATGGATTATGTCAGTAGAACTTTAACAGTTATTCTTATCTCAGTATTAAGAAGGGATCATATCTTGAACTCTGTGTGTGACTGACACTCATTCTTCTCCTCGCCCCTGTGACTTGCATAAAGTCTGCTAAATTGCTATTGCATTTCATAGTTGCAGTTCACACTTCTTTTAATACTAAAATGCATGTCTAACAGGACTGTGTTTCCTTCTCAAAGGTCTGTCTGGGCTGTTTGACACTGGCCTGCACCACGCCAGCCCCTCAGCCCCCGATGCCTCCGTCATGAATCTGATTTCAGCGCTGGAGTCCCGAGGTCCCCAGGCTCCCCCTTCTGCCTCCTCCCTACTCTCGCAGTTCCGCACACCATCCTGGCAGACAGGTGGGCCTGTGTTACATCTTCCCTCATGTGTTGACATTCAAACAGACCCCACTGTCAATATGACATTTAAAGAACCTCCTGTTGGTGCTATTATCTTTCTGCAGGAATCGTAGAGTGGCTGGTCATTGTTTTTCTTTCAAGATGATGATTCTTGTTTGCATTTAGTGAATGGCTAGAAGAATTCTTTTGAGTAATTTTTCTTTTGTCCCCCCCCAAAACAGCGATGCACACGTCGGCTCCTCCAGAATTATTTATTTCTGGAGCCCTTCCTGGCTCTGGCTCCTTCCCTTCCTCCTCCGCTCTCTCAGCCTATCAGCACCCAGCATCCTTTTCCAGTCGCTCCTTCCCTGGTGCATCCCTTTCCCTCCAGGACACGCCCACGTTTAGCCCCACATCCAACGGTCTGCTCTCCCCACATGACCCCTTACTCCACATAAAGGCTCCCTCCCAGTCCAGTCTGGGTTTTGACAGACTCCTGTCCTCACAGGGGGCTGCAGCAGCCGCCTACAGGGGCAGCCAAGATCCTACGGGTGCAACATCAGCCCAGGGTTCCTCTGCCAGGCACCTGCAATCGCACCAGTTCAACCTGCTGTCATCACAGCTCCAGGATCAGTCCTCCCAGCTGTATAATGCCTCAGTATTCTCCTCCGCCCAGCCCCAAGCTCAGTCCCAGTCTCAGTCTAATTCGGCTCAGGAGAGGGCTGTGCCCAGACAGGATAGCGTTATCAAGCACTACCAGCGGCCAACGCCAACGCAGTCGCAACTCTCATCTTCCGCTGCCCACTCCCTGCAGCACTACCTCAGCTGTGGGGGGGCAGGGTACCAACAAATAGCCACCCATCACAGACATGCTGGACTGTCATGCAGCCCGCTGGGTGACCAGAGCCCCTCGTCTGACCACAAGGCCTCCTCTCGTACAGAGCAATATCGACCAATCATCCAGCCTCCATATTCTTCATCATCCTCCTCTTCTTCCTCTGCCGGGAAAGGCACCAAAAGCAGCTCCAGCAGTGGCTACTCATCTGCCAGTTCGGCATCGTCCTCAAGAACTCCTCTGACGCCCCCTTCTGCATCCTCTACCTCTTCATCTTCCTCATCTTCTTCGGCCACCCCTGGGGCTCACCCTTCAAACTCAATCCCAACCTCCAGCTCAAGTGCTGCCCCCCCAAGGCAACAACCTCCCCCTCAATCTGCTCCCCCTCCCCCACCCACTCAACAGCAACAGCCTCCTCCTACCACCACCTCAACACCTCAATCACTCCCCAAATCCTGCCTGTCGGGCTATGGTTCTCCCGTTCCTCCTGTGAAGACCCCCACCTCTGCTCTTACTGGTCAAACCCCACCCCAACAGCAGACTCAGTCATACTCTCCAAATCAGCCCCCAACTTCTCACCTGGCTCAGTCTTATGGAGGCTTCAGTTCCCCACAGGCCCAGGACCTGAGCTCAGGTACTGGGGCAAAAGGTTATGGAAGTTTAGGAGGGCGAAGTCAATCCTACTCGACTGACATATATGGAGCTGATTCTGCATATGGATCACTTCCTTCCTCTCTCGGGGGAGCCGGAAGCCCATCACTGGGCTACAGTGCCCCAGGACATTCCCCTGCGCTTCTAAGGTCAAGCGGTTCATCAGGTAGTGGAGCATCTGGGGGAGGAAGCAGCAGTGGTGCTGCAAGTGGAAACTCGGGGTCAGGAGGTGGAGCAGGAAATGGTATGACCAGTGAGAGAGGTGGAGGAGGTAGCGGGGGAGGGTCTTATCATATTCCAGATTCTAGTCCCTCCCCATCTGGAAACTCGGGCATCATCCGCCCAGGGTTGCACTCTCCTGTGCCTGCATGTCCCACGCAATCTCCCGGAGGTGCTGGTTCTAATAAATACATATCATCCGTCCTCTCACCGACCTTCCTAAGCTCCCCACAGGGCTACCCTGACACCAGAGGTCCCAACTCTCAACCTCAATCCTATCACCCCACCACCTCCAAAACAAAGGCTGAAACTTCAATGCTCGGGGTTGGTTCTCAGAGATCCCAAGAGGAAGTAGATGATGACGATGAGTTCTTGATCCAGCACTTGCTGCAGGCACAAGCGAGTCCTGCTCCCCAGGCTTCTCACCACCACCCCCAACAACAGCCCCAACAGACATCTCAGCAAACGCAGTCTCAGTCAGCTCCACCGACAACTGATGCAGGCAAAGGCCTTAGCTATGACATGGGAAAGTCTTCTGAGGAAAGGTACCATCCTCAGAGTGTCATACGCACCCACAGCGCCACATCCTCTGCTGGAGTTAGCAATGCAGCTTCTGCAGGCTCAATCTCCGGGCTGGAGGGTCAGCTGGAGATTTCATTGAAGAAACAGCAGCAACAGCAACAGCAACATCAACAACAACAACAACAGCATCATCACCAACAGCAGCAGAGGAACGAGAGACCCGCTGGGAGCACCAGGAATAGTGGAGGCCGAGGCAGTGCTGAACAAGTACACTCTCATCTTCTTCACCATGACAACTTAGGCTCAGTCGTCCACTACGGGCGAGGGGACCCTTATACGCAACACTCACTTGGTCCCCAGCACTCCTCACATAATCAACACGTGTCTTCACATTCGCAGATACCACCCCATTCCCAGATGGAATTACAGAAAAAGGAGCGTGCCGAAATCTCTTATCATCGAAAAACACCAGAAATTCAGCCACAGCATCCACAGCCTCAAAACGCTGCTTCTCTTATGGATTCCCCCACGGATCAGTCCCACCAGTCGCCACACCTCCTCCAGTCCGTGCTGTCCCATACAACACGCAACAAACTGGAGCCTCATCCACAGCACCACAAGATGGACACACACCGGCAACACCAACAGCACCATAAAATGGACACCCTCCCATCACATCAGCAACACCCTAAAATGGACTCCCACTCGCAGCATCAGCAGCACCACAAGATTGACTCTCATTCCCAACAGCAGCACTCCATCAGCCAGCAGCAAGCTGCAATGGAAAGTGCTGGTGGACGACTTGGCTCTAACAAGCATCAGGCTCAAGCTCAGTCCCAAACTACTCAGCTCCAACTTCAACTCCAGTCGCAAGCTTTGGAGGTGGCAGCTGCCCATTATAACCATGGACCCTCTTCACATCAACATGAACAGGGCAAACAAAGCTCAGTGGTTTCTTCTTTAGACATGCTGGAGCGCTCTCTTTCCCAGACATCCAGTGCTGATGTAGCCATTGCAGAGGACAGACGTAGTGGGGGAAGAAGCGGAGGAAGCAGCGAGCGCCACAGACAGCAAGAGCAGCAACAGAGGCAGCACCCGTCTCACCATCACCAAGCGCCCCACACGGCCTCAGAACTTCACTCTTTCCTCTCCGAGCCGGAAATCGGCATGTCCACACCTTCCCACATGCACCACCTTTCACAGCACCACCCGCAACAGCAACACCCCAGTTCTCAACACCAACAAGGCCATCCTCACCACCCTCATGCCCAACCACAAACTCCACACCCTCACCATATACCCCCTCCCTCTGCCACAGCCCATTCCCAATCCCAAACTGATTCGCAGCAGCCCCTACCATCACAGCTCACCCCCCAGCAGAGCCAGCTGGACCAACAGCGCTCAGAACAGCACCAGTTTGACACTGTTAGTCCGGTGGAGAAAACAGACCAGAACCAACAAAATAACCGCTTTGTTCCCCTCACGTCCATCTGCTTTCCTGACGCCCTTCTCCAGGATGAGGACCGCTCCTTTTTTCCAGGCATGGAAGACATGTTTTGTGCAGAGGACTACAAGTCAAGCTGTGCTGGTGGTGCAGGACCCGGTCAGGAGGAGATGAATGAAAGCCACACTGGGCAAGAGGGTCTGGGCTCCATGAAAGCTGGACAGAGTGGAGGTGGACCTGGGGCAGGTAATGGCTCTGGCTATGATATGATGGGTCATCATGGAGATCAGGGTTATGAGCCATACTGTCACAGCCTGCAAGAGCCTAGCAACAACACAATGACTCTGGATCTTGACTCCCTTAAAACCCATGAACTGCCTTCCACAGTTAATACTGAACAACTGGGTTTAATTCAGTCCCAGGGCCCACCTATGGGTATGGGCCCTAATACTGCTGGACCTAACACACCTGGTGCAAAGATGTCATCTGGGCCCGGAGGAACCAGCACAGGGGCAAGTTCTGGCGGCCTCCAGTCTCCGATTTTCTGCTCATCTCGTCCGAAGAAGCTCCTCAAGTCTAGCTCCTTCCATCTCCTGAAGGAGCGCAGAGACCCTAACACACTGCCGAAGAAAAGTTATGCTCAAGAGTATGAATTTGAAGATGACGAGGATAAAGCTGACCAGCCAGCTGACATCAGGTTGAACAGTCGCCGGATTCCTGACCTTCTTCCAGACTTGGTGTCCAGCTGCAGAAAAGGAGGGGCAGGCAGTGGGTCTCTCAGCCCTTTAATGGGCGACATTGACTTCTACCACTCATCTGGCTACCCATCAATGGGGGCACACTCTCTTTTGCCTCAGGATGGCCCGAAAAAGAGAGGTCGGAAGCCTACTAGGCCGAAGAGGGAGGGCCCCCCGCGGCCTAGAGGCAGGCCTCGCATCCGTCCCATGCCCGAGCCCTACACGCCGCGAGGAATGATGGGAGAAATGGCCGGAACAGTGAGCGGCGGAGGGGGATTCAATGTGGAGGGACGAGGGAGGGGAAGGGGGCGCAGTAGTCGGGGAAGAGGAGGTCGGAGAGAGGATATGTACATGGAAATGAGCGGTAAGGAGCCAGAACAGATGCATCACCACCAGCAGCAGCAGCAGCAGCAGCAGCAGCAGCAGCAGCAGCAGCTTCATCACCAATCTCAACAGCATGAACCTATCCCACCTCTGAAGGTCAGTAGACTTATATTGATTTGATTAATTGGTTTCAAGTTAAAGAGACTGTTTGCAACTTGCTCAAAGTAACATTTTTGAAACCTAAAATATAAAAAGGACCCCACTGGCTAACTTATGTTACCACTCGTGGTTTAACAGAACTATGTACATATTTTTCACAACTACTAATTACATTGATAATGAAGATTGTTCATTTGAGAAATTTGTCTGGAGTTCAGGCTTGTCACTTACCACTGTCTTGTCCACATGTACAGGCTGGGTGCACGTGCGCATACACAAAATCAGTCCAAGAGAAGCAACTAACAATTTGCATGGCTTTTGCTTGGTCTTAACTTGACGTCACGTCTGGCTCATTATATATGTGTTGTGGTCAAGCAGTATCTGTTCTCAATGTGTACTAGGCGTCATTTAGCCTTTGTCGAAGAAAAATGCCCGATGTTTGCTGTTGTTTTCGGCTGTACGAACCGCTTGAATTGCGAAAAGGATAAACGTTGCTTTAGAGTTCCCCGAGAGTAAATCAAGAAGGGTGAAAGAGTGCAATATCTTAGGAAATGACGACGACAAAGTGGCACCCACTCCACTCCAAAAGAGCAGCGAGTCCAACGTACAAGTTTGCAGTGACCACTTTGTTAAAGGTTTGTTTATTATACTTTACTTGATTAGTATTTCTCATTGACGTATTATCTTGATTTTGTTAGTATTTTAATTTCAACAAACCGAAACTAAAAAAGTCGGGGTCAATGATACCTTGTCAGGAAAGGTACTTCCACATCTCCCCTCTTGTTAAATGTGTCAGAGTATAATGACTACAGGACAAAATTTAAATATGGTGATCCATCCATCCATTTTCCTACCGCTTATTCCCTTGGGAGTCGCGGGGGGCGCTGGGGCCTATCTCAGCTACAATCGGGCGGAAGGCGGGTTACATTTTGGACAAGTCGCCATCTCATCGGAGGGCCAACACAGCTAGACAGACAACATTCACACTTACATTCACATTTTAGAGCCAATTTAGTGTTGCCAATCAATTTATAATTGTTACTTTGTCAAATAGATATGCAGTCACTGGTGTCAGTTGTTGGGTGCTGTTTGTTTACATGGACGCGTCCTCGCAAGACGCAGAGATGAATCGTGAAATGCAACCTTAGCTGAGCAAAAATTATGCATGACTTATGTGGGAGAGTCTTGATACCCATTACCTTGACCCAGCCACACACAAAGAAGTTTTGCCTACAACTTCTTTGCGTGTGCATACAACTTATTTGTATGTGCTCTTTGTGTGACCTGTGCTTTTTCAAGTTTTCATTTGTTTTGTCGTGTTGAATGACGTCTGAAGCACAAGACAGTTCGATATGTCTGGGAACTTCACTGATGCATAATCATTGACATCAATCGACAAATCGTTTTTTGATAAAGTATAGGGATCTAGTGCATTGCATAGTTTGATTTTTTTTGCTCATATTTTGCAGGAAGCTCTAGGCCACTTGCATCTTGGCTCGGTTGACCACTGCTTTTCACTTTCGTGAAGAAGTCACGTGACGGGATACAAGCAATACAATAAATGATAGCTAATGTTAGTAGCTAATGCATGTATGTGTTTGTTAACGACGGGTGTAGTTTACGTCATTACGTGGTAAAAGCCGGGGAGGAATGTAATGTTTACAACACCCTGGAAAGTTAGCAGCCTCTGTAAAAGCTGCAAAAATATGCCCAAAAAATTAATTATATATATTTTTTCTATTTGTTATAGATCAAGTTGCCAATTCCCATGTCCTCCTCCGATTCCTTGCTGAGGACAGACTCTCTGTCTGGCACAGACCCCGCTTTGTCTGATGGCTCAGTTGGGTCAGCACCCTCGCTTGGACTCAGTCCTGGTCCATGCAGCACTGAGAGCACCAGGATGCAGGACAAAAACAAGCAGAAAAGCCTGATGATGAATGAAGGAATAGCTGGGGACGGTTTGGAGGAAAGGGTAAGAGCTTCTGGATGACAATGCCATGTTAAGCATCTTTATTTGTTTATTTTTTGAGCAATTTCAGCTGAGTCTATGTGTCATTTCTAGGGTGATGAGAAGGATTCTGAGTCCAAGGCTGGCTTAGTCGCTTCTTTCTTAGACTTCCTCAAGACCGGGAAGAGACCCCCAGGCTTGGATATTTCCCCCGGGATGGAACCTGACAATGGTGAAACCTCCCCTTGCAAATCAGGCGGTCTGCGCCCACTATCCCCGGTGCCTCCACCGCCCCCGCCGCCACCACCTTTTGGGGACAGCGAAGGGAATGGCGGTCTTGCCCTGGGCAGCTGCCCCAGCCCTAAGCGCTTGGAGGACGAGTTGAAGCGGAACCTGGAGACTCTGCCTTCGTTTTCCTCTGATGAGGAGGACTCCGTCGGAAAGAATCAGGACCTCCAGAAGAGCATCTCCTCAGCCATTTCCGCCCTGTACGACACTCCTCAGCTTACAGCCAACATCCATCCCTCGTTACCTCCTCCTCCGCCGCAGTCTTCACACTCCCCTCTGACACCCACATTGCCGCCCCCTACCCTTAGCCCTCAGCCTGCCATGCATACACCCCATGCACAACTCCAGCCCGATGAACCTGGCATCCTCCAGTCAGAGGACGAAAACATGGATGAGAGTAATGAGGGGGAGAATGAGCAGGAGAGGAGTACTAGAGAGAATGAGGAGAATGATATGATGGAGGAGAGAGAACCTCAGCTGGAGACTCTTGGTGCTCCTAAGCTTGAAGGTAAGCCAATCTCCATTTATTTAGCAATATCCGATTAGTGTTAGCTAATGTACACACACGATATATGAAATAAAGTGAAACAAACAAATATAGTACAGAACTACTCCAAGATGCTGTCATAGAAGCCTAATACTATTCAAAGATACATTCATGGGCAACATGAAAGATTACCATATATGTAAACAGGCAGGCAACATTCGTAAGAGGAATTGTATGCAGTTTGCATTATTATGAATCTATTATTTTTGATTACATGCCTTTTTTTTTTTTAGGATTAGCTCAAATTAATTTTTTTCTAGCATTAACAGATGCCAGCCTGTATTTACCACACTGTCTCAAGGTTTTTGTTTTCAATTACATCAACAGTTAGCATATCATTAAATCAGGCAGCCTGTGTCTTCTTAAATAGGCTGTCTAATTATGTTCATGTTTTAAATACATTGTGGTGTTCTATTGATCTGTCACGTGGTCCTGAGCCTTGATCTCATTCTTTCCAGTGTCCCTGCCGGAGATTACTCCTGCAGCAGCAACCCCCGAACCTCTCTCCATCCCACCATCTCCTGCTTCATCTTCCTCGTCTCCTTCCCCTCTTCCTCCTCTTTCTCTTCCCTCATCTCCTCCTCCACCACCGGAGGAACAAAGAGAGCACTCCAAGCCTCCGAGTCCCGTTGCTGCAAAATCTCTGACTCCTCCACCTCCCTTGACTGCTACTCTCCCTTTGCCTGCTACTTCTCCGCCCCCTTCTGCCACTTCTCCTCCTCCCGCACAAGCTTCTCCGCAGAAGGAGTCTCCCACACCCTCCCCAGAGTCCCCAGCTTCTCCCGAAGAAGAGCGACCACCTCCGAAGCTCACCTCTTTGCACCTGGCTCAGAAGCAAGAGGATGCAGCCATTGCCGGAGAGAGCGAGGAGGATGAGAGCGAGAGCGGCGGGGAGGGCATCTTCAGAGAGAGGGATGAGTTTGTGGTGCGGGTAGAGGACATTCGAACACTCAAGGTATTTAGGCGGAGAATGTGAGCTCTCTTTTATAAATTTCCTCTTGAGATCTAAACCCCTCACAGATGTATACACACTTTTTGCACACAGTTGGCCCTGCAGACTGGCCGGGAGCCTCCACCTATCTGGAGGGTGCAGAAAGCCTTGCTGCAGAAGTTCAGCCCAGAGATCAAAGATGGACAGAGACAGTTCTGTGCCACAAGCAATGTAAGGAAGCTGCCCACATCAACGGTATTTTCGTTAGTAGATTAGCAGTCAGAGTGGGACATACTGTAAGAGTTTTTTTATTTTTATTTTAGTATCTTGGCTACTTCGGAGATGCCAAAAGACGATACCAGCGCATATATGTCAAGTTTTTGGAGAATGTCAACAAGAAGGACTACGTCAGAGTCTGCTCTCGAAGGCCGTGGCGTCGAAACACACCTGCTCTCAGGTATATCTTGATAAATTTTCTAATTAGACTCATTTGGACCACCGAGCAACAATGAAGTAAAACCGGTTTAATCGTGGGTAATACTGCCGTTTGTTCTGTATTTGACGTTTAATATAATTTGTCAATGTGCCATAGGCGCCAGTCTTTCCCCAGAATGGCTTCTCCTCCATCAAACCAAGCGCCACCAAAAGAGGAACGATTGACCCCGCCCAACCAGCGGGAGAAGGAGCCGAAGGAGAAAACAAGAACGAGCACGCCACCGGCAAAGGAACTACTGGAGAAAAAGGAGGTCTCAGCTGTGGTGGCCAAGTCCAAGGAGAAGGAGGGCGAGGTGGATAAAGACAAGGACAAGCGAGTGCAGCCGTCTGAGGACAAAGCGGAGAAACGCACCACAGAACGCGGGAGAGCCAAGGATGAAAGGAAAGCACCAGAGAGGAAAGACAAACCTGAGCGAACACCAAAGTCCAAAGCGGCTAAGGTGAAAGCCGAACCTCCCCCTAAGAAGAGAAAGAAGTGGCTGAAGGAAGCTCCCTCCTCCTCTGACTCAGACTCCTCGGATGAAGCCGCTAGTGAGAATGAAAGTAAGATAAGTTAATATTATGTCTTTCAAATAGCTGAAAGTTTTCTCGTGTTGATTGAAGTTGACTTCCTCCACCACACAGTGCCCGTGAAAGGGGGCGTGAACAACCGAGCCATGAGGGAAATGTTCCGCAGCTACGTGGAAATGCTCGTCAGCACAGCCCTGGACCCTGACATGATCCAAGCCTTGGAGGACACAGACGGTGAGAACTCCTCTAACTAAACAAAGCACAGATGTGGTGAAAGTGGAAAAATCCTCAGAGATCAGCAGCAAATATTACACCTTCATAGAAAGCTCCTTTTTAAATAGCAAATTAACGCAACAAATTACTGTACCTACATTGTTTCCCATACATTCATTTATTTGCCACAGATCAATTTCAATTGCCCCAAATAGATTTGGTGCTACATGTTAAGAATTCCACAGATTTGTGCACTTTTTTCTTGCAAAAGACTATTTATAAACCTTTTACTTTGAAAGTGTCACTTCCGCATATGGGTTTGCATATGTCACGATTAGTTTGTTATTACTCATGTACTTTTTCTGACATTTTAGAAGATCTATTTGAAAAATTAATGACTTCAGCTAAGTGTGTGAGACGCTTGATGTTCTGATGTTATTATAGTCAAAAGGACTGTGTTTGCTTGTTATTTGGTAAACAGCAGCTGCTATTATCAGGAATCCCTGATTTCCTCTTTTTAACAGAATTACTCTATTCTTATACCCCAGTGATTCTCAAATTGTAGTGGTACGCGGGCTCAATCTAGTGGTACGCCAAAGAGAAGACCAAAGGCTCAATGGAGGACTGCGCTACCAATGCAAACATTTAAACTTTACAATATTTCTGTTTTGCGGGGTAGGACATTTAAATACAAACAATTTATGCAAGCACTAGAAAGACCGCCATGCGGACACACACAATGAAGTTACCGCGACTAAAGCTAATGAGGCGGAACAAAAACAAACTGACAGATCCGTTCCAGCTGAAAGAAACGTTTTCACGAGAACCCAGACATGGAGTCGGCATTCGTGGTAAACTAATGGAATTCATAGTATTAGATTATCAATCGCTGTCAGTGGTGAAGAATGTGGGATTTCACCGCTTGCCTGATCGTAAGTACATGAAACAGCCCTTCCAGACCGGTATAAGACTGTTGGCAAGCATGTGTTCACAAAATTACAAGGCACGGACTCTTTCAGCTTCACAACAACATATTTGGAGCATATTGAGTCGGCCAGGGAGGTAAGGCATCTAAGAGATAGAAACCTTTGGTAAATTTTCTTGCAGCTATCCATCCAGCCATCCATCCATTTTCTACCATTTGTTCATTTCGGGGTCTCGAGGGTGCTGGAGCCTGCCCCAGCTGCACTTGGGCGGAGGGCAGGGTATACCATGGACAAGTCGCCACCTTATCGCAGGGCCAACACAGATAGCATTTTTCCTTAGCCCTTGCCCTACCCACTGAGCTAGTTTCTGTATAATCCTACTTACTAACAATGATCCTTTCGAGCTGCTTTAAATATTGACCGACATGTCTGAGAAATGCCATCATTTAAAAGAATGACAAGCATGTCGGCTGGTGTTATTAATGATATCACCTCTACCTTGTCTGGGTGCCAGATGAGCTTTATCTGCCCCCCATGAGGAAGATCGACAGCATCCTCAGCGAACAGAAGCGGAGGTTGTTAAGGAGAGTCAGCATGAGCTCTCAGCATCAGGTAAAATCTGCTCTGAGGTGTCCTTCAGGCCTGTCACTGATGCCCTCACTCATACTACTTTTGTTTAATTCCCTGCATGGTTTCTCTTCCACAGGAGGTTCTGCATGCGTACCCCCAGATCATCGTGGACCCCTTGGACTTGGGAGTTGTGAGGGTGCGGCTTAGCGGCGACGCCTACAACCGCAAGACTCTCAATCGAGTCAAGAAAAGTCTGCCTAAACCACAGGTGTGTTGCACAGGTCTTGGAAAGTTAAGTGTTACTCGGGCATAGTACGCTCAGAAAAGCACAAACATCCACCAAGGCCTGACAATCCTAATTTGGATCATCACTAAATTGCACACCTTCAGCATGTGTCTTAATTTTTGTCATTAACTTACATGCATTATTACTCAAAACAGCTGGCAACACTATTGACTACACCTCACAGTGGACATGTCCAAATTGTGTCCTCAGTGGGAATATTTCGTGTTTATCAAGCACTGCTTAATCCTTTTGGACATGGATTTAATCAGAGCTGCATGGGTTGCTACTAGAATCTTCTTCTACTCCCCAATCACTGGTGGATGTTTGACACTTTGAAAAGGAGGCTCAATTGGGTTTGAGTCGACACTTGATCATCTTGGAGGCGTGTTTGGGCTCCTTTTTGTTGAAAAAGCACTTCAGGGGCGGCCATGCTGCTATGCTTCACAATAGGGCTGGACGATTATGGAAAAAAAAAAATCCAGGTTATTTTTGATTGAAATTGAAATCTCGATTAATAACACGAATATTCATTAACTTGAAAACATGAATTTTGCTATAACAACAAACTCAACTTTAAATCTATTTCAAAAGAACAACTGGATATGAATTAATAACGAATAAGCCACAAATAAAGAAATAATGACAACAATAATAACAGAAAAACCCCCAACAACAATATGAAAAAAAAAATGGTTTCGTTTTTTACCTTTTACACTTATTTTACCACCATTGAGTGTGCTTTTTGTGTTATAAATAAAATTTAATAAAATATGTTATCAAATGCAAAAATCTTCACATTATTTGATGCGATACATCTTTGGCCAATTTTGCCCAGTATTTTAAGTCAAAGCATAATTGTGTAAATGATTCAGTAAGCGCTTAAAGTACTTTATGCTTCTGTTAGATACTTTTTTGAAACCTTTTGTTAGCGCTCTCAGACGGGATGTTGCGCACAGCGCTGTTATTGTAAAGGGTGGAATTGTTCTGCTCTTCTGAGATTGAAATGTAGAAACGACTTGAGGTTGTTTTGGGGGGTGGAGGGAGCACAAGCCTCTTAAGTTGCAACCGCTGTCCTGTTTGTACATTGATCTTACATTGATGATGTCGTTCACAACAACACAGGCAGATGAGATGTGTTGGTCTACGGATTGTTCTTGCTAGCTTAAGCTTTGTACTTCAGTCGCTGTTTCAAGTGGCTGTCTCAACATTGTTTAGTTCAGGTCAAACACATGTTCCTTCTCCTCACAGTGACAGCATTTCAGTCACATTTATGTCAATTTCCCCGACATTCTGTGTTTAACAGTGGGTTTTAGCGGCCAATTCTGTAATTTGGTCCACGGTTACATCAACGGGAAAAGGCCTTACTTTTTTTGTTGAGTTCAGTGATTATTGATTAGGCATACTTGGCGCTGAGTCAAATTAAAAGTAGCAACCATGATGAGATCCCAAACTTTTAGTAAATGTAGTCGTTTTTTCTTCTCTCCACTCATTTACCCCTCATCTGTTTCACCTCTACAAGCTCAGGACTTTGCATGCATGTTACACGGCTCAATCGTATTTTTAGGCATGCATGTTACACGGCTGAATCATATTTTTACGGTTAAAATAATTTTAGGATCATCAGAAGTCGCAATTGTGATTTAAAACTGATTATTTGTCCAGCCCTACATCACAATGTCACATGCTGTACATGATGGATTTGCCTCACTGAACCGCAGCTTCTTAGTGCTGGTAACATTCATGCATCCGCATCTCTTTCTAGTTGGTAACTTGTGTCGAGTCAATTTCAGTGAATCGCTATACAAATTGCTCTCTGACTACTCGAAAACATATCCAAATTCTACAGTATTTTACCTTGCGAAGAGATATTATGAAAAAAATGGTTGATGCAAGAATATTTTAAGCACTCTGCAAGGGTGATATCTTGACTTACTGAATAATAGTCAAGATATCACCCTATATAACAAGGTGTCCATGTTACAGCCCGGGGGCCTAGTGTGGCCTGCCGGCGTATTCAGTCGGTACCGCGAATTGTCCCAAGTTTAATAATAAGTCTGGCCTGC